>NC_047130.1:2548489-2852481 GCF_009829125.3 Periophthalmus magnuspinnatus
TATTATTATTACAATAGTAAGATGTTTTAAAAAGTAATTTAAATTACTTTCTTTTCTTTCTACTACAGTTTCATATCAACAGAGAGAAAAGACATCAGTCTGTGAGCGTCATCTGCTGGAGAAAGACTGAAAGGTCAGTTAGTCCTATATAAACTATGGCACTTTGGACAGATTCAAAGTCTCACAAACCACCCATGATACAAACTAACGCTATGTTATTTGGGTTTTTTTCTTCTTTTTTTATTATTATTTTTTATTATATATATATATATATATATATATATATATATATATATATATATATATATAAGTCATGAGATAGATGTGTAGATAAAACGACTGAGATAAACTAAACTGAATCTAGAGCACCTCATCTTAAATCATTGTAACGTGCACTGCATCATCTTATTTTAAATGGAAACTATATTTAATCAAGCTCCTGAGCTGTACACCTTAAAACTGTATTAATTTACAGTTTGCATTTCATTCACAAAAGTCTAGCATGTAGCTTTTTCCCATCAGCATCTGCTTTCTCTCAATGATGTCACTGCTGCTGAATCAGTCGCTCGTCACAGTCTTGCAATCTACACCCATAATTTTCAGGTGAGTGTGTTTTCGGGTGAAGGCAAGCCCCGTAGGTGACAGTCAGCAGGTTAGGGGTGTTGCAACAGTATTGTGTCAGCTTAGGAGAGGCCAGGGGCATTAATTCCATCTACAGTTTGAACAAGAGCAGCCCCATTACGAAAACCATGCGGATTTACTAAGCAGCTGACTCGATCCCAGTCTGGTTGCTCCACCTCCATCTCCTCCTTCAAGTTTAGACCTAAATCTAACTGAGGTCGCAGCCGCAGATCTGTGAAGCCACTAGTCAAGCAGTTTCTCAAGAAGAGGAAGCAGGGGAAGCAGGCGGTGTGTGCGTGTGCAGACAGAGCCAAACAGAAAAGTTACAATGGCTGACAATAAAATGGGTCCAATCTCCAGGCTGGGGCAGGATTTCTTGCGAGACGGGTCCAGAAATCCCTAAACAGAGCTCAAGAGAAGGTAAGCCACTGTTTCATGCGTAGAATGTTGAAATGATTGAAATCACAAGGTTTTACTTTAGTCATCAAACCTCTATTCAAGCGATCTGGCAAAAATAGGTCTGCTTTACGTTTTCTTCAACAGTCAACGGGGATCCCTGTTAGAGTAGAGGATAACCATACTTATTATTCAGCAGTATTGATTGGCTATATATCACTAATTATACACCCTAGTGGCTCAGATATTGACTTTAATGCACGTATTTTAGTACATTCAATGATAAAACAGACTTTAGTTTCTTTGCAATATGCAGCGTTTTACTGTACAGCTGTATGTGAACAAAGCTGCCACTTCCTGTCTGTGCACTTCCCCTCTCAAACCTTAAACCTTCTCAGTCATTTTGTGGTTGCGTGTTGTTTTTGCACCACCTGAAAACTCTCTGGATGGACGTATATATACAAGTCACTGTGGAAAATGTTGTAAACTACTGTCTGTTAATTTTGTGAAATACAGTATTTTTAGGTTGGTGGCATCAAAATATCTGCATTCAGTGAACCTTAAAACATCCTTATCGATGAAACATGCGGTTTATGTTCAATTCACTCATACACTCAGCACTACAAAATATGTAGTGACTCACATTCAACATCTATATTTTTACACATGACTCTATGGTGAGCAGGTGGAAGAGTTCCATAAGTTAGAGCATATTTTTCAATCTATTTGTTTTGCAGATAAGACAACACCAGGTGCCTTAAAAGAGCTTAGAAATAGAGTAACATTAACCAGACTTGGTCTAAGTAAAGCTGTTTTATCTTCTACAGGTTCTTCAGAAATTGGGTAAAACAATGGAGACTAAGGATGAACATTTTGAGTTATGCTCCCAGAACCTCAACAAGCAGCAGGTGCGGTCTACACCACACACACCTCCTCCTTACACACTTCAGTGCAACTTTGAGAAGGGCAAAGGCTGAGTACAAACTGTAGAACAAAGCAACAAATGATGATTCTTTCAAAATTTTTAGTGTGAGCTAATGTAGATCAAGATGCATTTTACATTTTGTTGGAGAATTTTCCTCTTTTTGTTTGCATATCTTGCAAATCCAAAATCTATATGGGGTGTTTACTACCTAACACACTCTGGGCCTAAAATGTGAAAATAATAAACATATATTTGGGCTTATGCCTTGGCTAGTGCGTGTAAGGAAATGCAAAATATGTGTTAAGTGTAAGAATATGTGCCAAGTGTCCCATGATTTCAGTCTACATCATCAAGTGTGCAAATGTGTGCACACACAGGGCTTTGTTTCCCTGCTTAGTTTATGTCATGAAGCCAGCACACAAGTTCAGACAATCAGCTTGGCCTTGAAAACAGGAAATACGTGATACAGATCCAGCCTTGTAACATTTATCAAACAAAATATGCACAAGTGTGCTTTATTTTGCATACTAATGACAACTAATGGGGTTATACCACGCATAATTAGGGCTGATATTTTTATCTGTTAAACCAGACACAAGCATACTATATTAGACACAAAAGTCAAAAAACGGGAAGGAAATGCCCTTGCTGACAAGCAGAAAAAAAACAAAACAAAACACTTTCACTTCACTGCCACGACCACATCACATTGCCTAATATTGTATAATTTGACTAAAACCCATTACTAATTTAAGCTTTTAAATTTGGTTGATTATGCCGTCCGTACATTTTTGTGTATGACATAAACCTAATTCCATTTATCTTGTTTTCAGACGGATGGAGTGAGATTGTTCAAAGATGTTAAGGCCTATTACGCAGCTGTGAAAGGTTAGTATGACCTTTTAAAATTACAACATTAAACTGTGGAGTAAGTGGCACTGTAGACAACCCTAATTTAAAACAGCTGACCAAGCAATTTGACTTTTAATTACTTGAAAATACACTCCTGCACCGTCTGTTGTCAGCTGCTGCCCTTTCAGAAAGCCAGTGTTAGTTTGACATTTGGGTTTGGGCGTAGCAGCTGTAGCACAGCTCCTCCCCAAAACAATGCCTCTACAGCGAGCTCTGTGTGGTATTCACCATCGTCATAATTTAACTTTCAACAATATCCTGCTCATTTTTCTAGCTGTACATGAAACATCAAAGAAACTATCCCAGACATTAAGAGATGTCTATGAGTCAGACTGGGATGGATTGGAAGACCTTGCTGTCATTACTGATGTATGTATAAAATGATTGTGTACTACACCATAGCTTTTGATAGATATTGGAAAAACATATTTATTGATTTATTGGCATGAACTATAAATAATGGCACTATTTTTTAGAGCGAAGACTTACTGTGGAATGATTTTGAGGAGAAAATAAATGACCAACTTGTCCGCACAATGGAGAACTACACAAGTCAGTTTCCAGAGGTTAAGGTAACTTTATTCTTAATCTTCTTTTCCATACAAATGTTATATTATTAAATGATAATTTTACTTTAAGGAAAGGGTTGCCAAACGCGGTCGTAAATTAGTAGACTATGATTCTGCTCGACATCATTTGGAGGCTCTTCAAAGTGCCAAGAAGAAGGATGATGCCAAAATAACTAAGGTAGTAGTGCACAATTTCCCAAAATAATAAATATGATACAGTGACTTTAAGACTCATTGTATTTTAGGCAGAAGAAGAGTTCAATAAAACCCAGAGTGTCTTTGAGGAGATTAATAACGAGCTGAGAGAAGAACTGCCAGAACTCTATCAGAGGTATAGCTATAATCTGTTATCAAAATGTTTCAATTAGAGGTGGGAAAAAAATGAAACAATTCATAATGTTATGAATGATGTTTTGAAGATACACAAACTTTGCTGCAAAGTTTGGATGTGCTGCAAAATGCTTCAAAAAGTGTTGCATAAAAATAAAAATTATTCACACGTATTCCTTCAAACGACGGTATTAAGTAATATTTCTGTCCATTTGTGTAATAGTAGTTTTAGAGTTCTTTCACATTTGATACTGATACTGATACCTAAACCTCAATCTAATGGCAACCTTGAAATTAATTTTGGTCAATATTGCCCACCCCGAGTTAAAAAAAAAACACTATTTTAAAACACTACTGTACAGAGCAAACTGTGATGATTGCATAAATATAAATAATAAAATACAAATAAAAGATATTGGAGAAGATTGGGAGGTGTTCTTTTGAGATCCTAAAAAAAAAAACACATGCCAACAAATCATGTTTTCCAATCCTGCCAAAAAAAACCTAAACTCTATGTTTATCTCTGCAGTCGGATTGGCTGCTATGTGACCGTCTTCCAAAACATATCCAACCTCAGAGACGTCTTCTACAAAGAAACGAGTGTGGTAAGAGACAACACGCATGATTTTAATCGCAAATGTTGCGTAATGAACAATTTTTTTACATTTTTTATTTGCAGCTAAACCGTGACTTGTACAACGTTATGAAAAAACTTGAGACCCAGCATTCAGGCAAAGCCTTTATTGTGAAGGGTCTGGACACGTAAGTCAGATGAAGTCTACTGAGGTTTATTGTTAACTAAATATCATCATATAGTCATGCTGACGTCTCTTGTTATCTCAGCGCAACAAGCAAGTCAAAGAAGAAAAGATCACTGGTTATATCCAATCCCATTCCATGTAACACTGCCTTCCCAGCTGACCACGTGTCCATCCACTCCAACGGCGCTGACACATCTTCCACGTCGAGCCAGCAGTCTCAAAATGTCACAGAAGAACAGGGAGAAGACAGTGGTTCTTCATCTAAAGACGTGCACTCCTCAGACTCAGACCTCAGCTCCAGTGGCAGCAACACGCCTCAAAGACGGTCCGTGTGCGATCATGAGAACAGTGACAGCAGCAGCGGGAATCACTCTATAACAGAAGTACAAGCAGGTGCAGAATCAGAACTACCCACCAATCAATCACAGGACACAGAGGAAGAAGCACCGACAAATACGGAAGTGAGTCAAGAGGTAGCCACTGAGTCTACAGATGGTGATGATCCACAGAGTCTCTCACAGGACAATGTTTGCGATGTGCCAGTGGAGCAGCCCAAAGCCAAACCACCACCAGTTCCAGCTCCACGCCTGTCCTTTCGTAGGGCAGAGAGACCCCCACCAAAGCCTGAAACACAGGAGCAGCTTGACCAAGAAGACCCCCCAAATCCACCAGATTTTTTATACAAGGTAACTGTTTATTTTTATGGCAAATGAACATGAATGGCACAGATATTCCTCTCATTAAAGTATGAAATAATTTTAAGCTTATAACTGTGCTTGACTACACAGCAGAGTATTGTTTTGCATGGCTCTCTTACATGCATCACTGCTTCACTAATGGTCCAGATAAAAATGTGGACATATTCTTTTTCTGAATTCTAAAATGTTGTGGTATAGATTTACTTAGTTCTTGATAACCCTTTAAGTTTTCATAGACTGAGAAAAGGTGCTCATAATCCTAATAAATTCTTGTAACCAGGCAGTGGCGCTAGAGAGCCATGCAGCGAGTGAAGACGGCCATCTCCAGTTTGATGAGGGAGATGTGATTCTAGTGCTGTCTGGCTCTCAAGAGGTTTGTTTTTTATTGTAGAATTTTTTTTTCTAAACTTTGAACAGTGTCACTTTATACACATACCTTACATATGGTGCTAATACTATTACAACAACTAAACGGTGAATGCTACAATTTCCCCTGCATTTCCTCTACCATCACTACCAATAATATTTGTATTATTGACTATTATTAAATATAAAATATTAATATATTTCGTGAGTTTGTTATAATACAGAAAAACAAATGTCCTTTACATTGATATTTGCACATTTTACAGGACGGCCTGCTGAGGGGAATCCAGGAGGAGAGATGGCTTCAGCACAGAGATGTACAGAGTCACGCAGGGCTCGTCTCCGAGAAACTCCTAAGGCCTGTACAGCCTGAATAGTACAGCCTGTACAGTCTGTTTTCTGTTCTTCAGAAACGCATAGACAAGAGCAAGAGTGAATGGTATTAGGAAAACTGGACTGGGCAGATGTCATTTTTTAAATTTAAAGCTTGTTGAACAAATGTCAAAGATCAATTTATATGAAATACTGTGAAACTGTTTTTATAAACCTATATATGCACCTATAATAAAGTTGTATGATTTTTATTTTTTTGTTATTGTGTTGCATAAGTGTGGTTCCTGCATTTGTTCTGCACCAGCACCATGTAGCCAATGGTAGGTTATGTGCATTATTGGTGAATTTGAGATTTCATTTATTTATTGTGTATGTTAGATGGCTATATGACACAATCTATTACTTAAAACTCTTATGTCATAAAGCAAAAGTGCTGAATTGCACTGCTAGACCTTTCTGCCTTCTTTTGTGGCCATGCCTTTTTGGCAGTGCCCAGTCTTGTCTGGTCTCTGAAGCTAAACGAGGCCCTGGGCCTGGTTAGTGCTTGGTTGAGAGACCACTGTGAATATCAGGTGCCATAATTAGGGAGCAGTGGCTCTAGTGGGAACTTGTTGGGCATCACTCCACTTCAAAAAACTTCACCCACCTTGACTTTGCCTAGTATGAAAGTGCGTGAGCCTTGGTGATTGTGGGAGGGCCCAGATTGGCAGCCTTGATTTTTGGCAGCCTTGATTTTGCCAGTCTACCCCAGGGCAGCTGGGGAAAAGGGCGGAGTGAATAAATGATGCACTGTAAATCGTTTTGAGTGTCTTGAAAGGCGCTGTCTAAATCCAGTGCATTATTATTGCTTAGTGTCATTTTGTCCAGGCTTTCAACAAACTTTATCATTTCATGAATCACATGAAACTGCCTCCCAAGGCCTAGTTAGTTTGGGTTAATTGTGTTTTTGCACGTTTGTCCCTCTCTTTTTGGACACGTCCTCACTGGTCGTATGCACGTATTTACGCACGAGATTTACTGGAACAGGCGTTTTTTCTCACGCGTGGGTGCGCAGGACAAGGGGGCGTTGTATCAGACTCGAGTAGCAGCTGGGGTGGAGTTTATGCACGATTTGGGACCCACATGCTTTAAATTCCCTTCGCGTTTTATCCCACGCCACACGAGGCTGTTGGGGCAGTTGTTTTCAGTGGATGCGATGTGGATAGTGGCACAGTTATGGCTCATCTGTCTCAGCCTCTGGCTCCCAGCTCGGCTCCACGGAGCTGTGGTTGTCTCCAAAAGAGATGTTCCAGATCAGGTACGACACAAGAGCTTAATGCGAAACTTTGAATCACATGTGGTATCACATGTATGTTTAGAAACTGGTTGTATGCACTTTTTTGTTTCCTTGAACCTATAGAGTGATGAACAATTGGGACCTGGGATCATGTAAAATATGCACCATGAAATGTTATCCTTTACATTTAAGCTTGTAAAGATATGGGCACTTAGCAGTACAGTTATGAACACCTTCCAAATCATTTATGATGGGTAAAAGTACATCTGCAAATTCTCCATAGCTATGTAAGCCTTTGCCCCAGTGTCTGCCATCCAGAATCTCAAAGGGAGAGAAGTGACTGAGGCAGTGGTGCTTAACATTTTTTATTTATTTATTTATTTTTGTTTTTAATGTCAGTGTCCCTTATTGCTTTTCTTTTTTTTTTTTCCAACCCCTCATCCTTCTCCTAGGCTGCACGATAAAGTACTACTTATAAATAATACATATTTTATAGATCAGTAATCAATATAAAATTCAGCAGTCTACTTTGGACTAAGAAGCGCTAGTGACTCGCTGTGATCCTAGGTAGTGAATCACTGCTGAATCACAAACTTCTACACAAATCAATCTAATGTCACAGAACTCATATTTGATTTTTCTTTTGTCCCGACAAGAATAACACTTTTAAGTTTTCATATTTACATAAGGCTGCTCATTATAATGTAATGATCTGATATTTTGTGTTTAGATCAGAGTTGACACCTTTTGTTGTTCTTGTTACTGTTTATGTTGTTGTTAATGTTCATAAAACTGCTTTTGTAAGTGACACCTGGCACAATGCCGACAAGTTGATTTGAAGGTTCTATTGGTCATGTCCTGGTCTGTTTTGGAGACTGGCTCTATTGAGTTGAGACTGCTGTTGTTTTAGCTCTTGTTTTGGCGTGGGTTACAGCCGACAGCCTTGTGTTCAGAAAATAAAGAACCAGAAGAAATTCAGTGTGTTTCTTTAGATCAGAACGCTACAAAAGTTCCATTTACCACCAAACTAAGACTGAGATTTATCAGCGTGATTTGCATTGCCTGATGGTTTCTACAATTTCCTATGAATATAAAAAAAAGTGACACATGTATTTTTTATTTTTTACAGGACAGAAGCTCTGGATCTATGGGTGTAAGAAACTACTAAACTACTACTGAATACAAAAAACAAAAACAAAATACAAAACAAAACTTCATGACAATTGTGTACATGAGAATTCTGGGCTAGTTTTTGAGTCACAGTGGCTGATTGTTTGTGTTTAGCCTCTTCCAAACTTTATTCTATTGCTTCCACATGGCGCTTGGCATCTGCTGTTCTTCATTTCCTAACTGACTACAACTAATGTTACAGTGCTTTCTATCTGAATACTTGTATCTGGATTAAAGGTGCACTATGTAACTTTTCTGGTGAGGAGTCTGTCACCTGATTGACTCCATGGCGATGTTTTTGCTTTGCCTGGGATGTTTCACAGTATTGCATTAAACATGTTCATCTTGCATTTATTGAATTTTGAGTATTAATGTTGATTCAAAATAGCTAGAAAAACTGATCTGACCTGTAACTTGACCCAGAGTCTCTTGCTTTTTTCCATGGAGTTAAATAAGTTTAATGTTGTCTATAATGTAGACAATACCAGGCAAAGAAGTAGTATGACTAAAGAAACAAGCAGTTAGTGAGTCATCCACCGAAAAAGTTGCATAGTGCTTTAACGCATCACTATATTTTGTGTGGTTTTTTTTAAATGTATTTTTTATCTTTTCTCCAGAAAGTGGAGGTGTACAGCGTGACGGTGGACTGCACGGTCACCTCACGTTTCGCTCACACCGTCATGACGTCCAAGGCCCTGAACAAGGCCAACAGCTCACAGGAAATCTTCTTTGAGGTGGAGCTCCCCAAGACTGCGTTCATCACCAACTTCAGCATGTCAGTTTTGCCCCTGTTGCTCTAGTTAGGATACAATGTAAAGGACAATTCAAACCATGTCTCTATATATTTAGTTTTTATATGTATGTATTTAACTTAAAATTAAAAGTTTAGGCTATAACTGAACTTACTGTGAGGAAAAATACTGTACACATTTCTCATTCCATGTTAATCAGATTACGGTATATACCAGATTATTAAATGAAGTGCGGTCACGCTGTTGAATGTAATAATGTCATAATCTTGCAGGGTAGGTTTCTGTATAAACTCTAAGGGAGATACACTGTTTCTGAAAGAACTTGTACTGGTTAGGGACTGGGTCATGGCTTTAAATCCTTTCAAATCACAACAATTACGCCTTTAGAGTTGAATAATGCTGGTCCCACTTTCAGAAGATCTTGTGAACAATTTAATTCACTTTTACTTATTTACAGTGACAGAGAAGATATTGAACTTTGTGCCAGTTTTTGTTTCATGTGCATAGACCCAGTAATTACAAAGATATTAACCATAAACCAGGTCAATACTTCTGCAATCTGACTTGAACAGTAAAATTCGCCCATACACTTCAGATCTGTTCTGACATGTTCCACAGTATACATGTCATGTCTGTGTGCAACCTGTATTTTGTTTTTACTTTGATATTTGACTCCACAGGGAAATAGATGGTCAAGTGTATGTAGGAGAAGTGAAAGAGAAGGAAAAAGCCAAGAAACAGTACGATAAAGCTGTCTCTTCCGGACAGACTGCTGGCTTAGTCAAGTAAGTGTTTATACTGGATGTCTTTCTTTATCTTTATTTATACAGTGGGAACCAATGAGAGCACTGTTTAAAATACAATACAAGCAGAAAAACAAACAAAAAACAAGTATACAAGTCCTTATAAAACACTAAAAACTGGTGCATGAGTGTGTATAAAAGTTTGTTACCAGATTATTGAATTACGATTGTGTCACCAGTGTATCTAGTTTTACTTTTCTTTGAAGTTTATCCCATTTGCATGATTTGTTCTTGATCTCTTGCAGTGCACCATCGCAATAACGCTTTTGAACCTTTCGCAGGGCATCTGGGAGAAACATGGAGAAATTTGCAGTATCTGTCAACATTGCAGCTTCCAGTTATGTTGTGTTTACATTAACCTATGAGGAACTTCTCCAAAGAAAACTCGGCAAATATGAGATCCTGGCACGGGTAAAACCAAAGCAAGTCGTCCAGGAGTTTAAGGTGAAGTGATTCAGGCTTTTTCATAAATATTGAAACGACATTCTTCATTAAGCTGTTGTGTTTCATGCTGGCACAGATCGTGGCAAACATCTTTGAGCCACAGGGCCTTACTTTTGTTGAGACAGAATCAACCTTCCTGTCCAATGACCTGCTCCTTCTGGTGGAGAAAACTGTCACTGACAAAAAGGTAATGTCAGTAAACCGTTCAGTTAGCCAAGCATAAATCTAAGGATGATTTATTTTTGCAGGCACATATTTCTTTCTCGCCAACAATGGAACAGCAAAGGGGTTGTCCAGAATGTGAGGGATCGATAATTGATGGAGATTTCATTATCAAATATGACGTTAAACGAGAAAAGGTTTTGGGGGACGTTCAGGTAAGACATGGTTATTGCACATTATTGTCAGCATGTGATATTGATGCAGCTACTATTGTTTGATTTCTTGGTTATTAGTGTTCATTTTATGTTTTTTTTATGTAATTAATTGTGCACTTTTTAATTACCTGTAAATCCATACAGTAGAAACATATTATGTGCTATACAAATTGTTCTAAAATAACACTTTTCACGTTTAAGAGGGTTTGATCCCAGCTCTCACCAGTATGTACTGTTGTGTCCTTGAGCAAGAATCTTAAACTGCATTAGTTCATTAAATTGGTGTTACTCTTCTATCCATTTTTAACAAAACATTTAGGCAAAACACTACTATTCATAATGTTCATTCTTGTATTTTCCATGCTATATTTTTACATTATTGTAGAAAAGAAACTACTTCTATTGACAACCGTTCATGATTCTTTTGAAATATACACTATATACTACAACGGATGTACAACACACTTTCGGCAGCCTTACATTTTTTCTATAATGGTATTTAAGGAAGTGCTATTTAACTTCCCTGGTGGAGACTTGCTTGTTTCCATGGTAATGTTTCCCTATATGGCATTAAACTGCTTAATCTTGCATTTTCCCCCCAATTACAGCTGTTTGTATAGCCAACAAATACCTTGAAAAACCTCTCCATAGATCTGCTCTGTAACTTAGCCTGATGGTGTCACCTGCTTGTCTTTATGGATATAGATACGTTTAATGCCATACTGTGAAACATTTCAGACAAAGCAACAACATCTCCATTGAGACAAGGAAGTGCACCTTTAAATAATACAAAATTATCAGAATAATAGTGTTTATGTTTAATGTTGGCTTCTTTACAGATTGTCAATGGATATTTTGTGCATTTTTTTGCCCCTCCTGACCTCCCCAGAGTCCCGGTCAATGTGGTGTTTGTCATTGACAGAAGCGGGTCAATGGGTGGATTAAAGATGATGCAGGTAAAATTGTTAATTCTGTGTAAACAAATGTAATCTCTCTTTATAAAAAATAAATAAATACTGTATTTTGTTTATTGTATCAGACCAGGCAAGCACTCTCGGCCATTTTGAGTGACCTCCACCAAGAAGACCACTTTGCTTTGATAATATTTGATCATAGAATTGAAAAATGGAAAAAATATCTTACCAAAGCAACAGAGAAGAATATCACTGATGCCCAAAGTTTTGTAAGAAGCATATCGAAAGACGGCTGTAAGTGAAATCTCTAAGCTCGAATCTAAAAACATGTTCTTTTTGGATAAGATAGACAGCACTGTAGCCTTGATTTTTTATTATAGCTGCCAAAAACATAGTATTTCAGTCCAATGTCTCTACTCTTTAGCCACCGACATTCATAGCGCTCTGCAGGAGGCTGTGACGATGTTGAAGGAAAGCCATAAGAACAACGCTGTACCAGAGAGAAGTACCGATATGATCATTTTACTCACTGATGGAAATCCAAGCCATGGTGAGTTTGTATGTGACATTTTATAATCTGTGTATGAAATTTGCATAATGTTTTGGGTTATGTGTTTTTAACTAGGAGTGAGGAGCATCCCTGTGATTCAGAAAAATATTCAGGCTGCCATCGCTGGGAACATGTCATTATTTTGTCTTGGTTTTGGGAATGACGTGGATTACTCTTTCCTGGATGTAATGGCAAGGGAGAATTTAGGAGTGGCACGAAGGATCTTTGAGGGCTCAGATGCCGTTCTTCAAGTTCAGGTACTCTACACAGAGACACAGCGCAAATTAAAAATAAACAAGTTCTGTACAAGTAAATTTTAAATGTGTTTCAGGGTTTTTATGAAGAGATTTCCAAGCCACTGCTGTTAAACGTGGGCCTGAGATATTCTGACAATGCAGTAATGACTCAAAATGACTTCCGACACTTGTTTGCCGGTTCCGAGATTGTAGTGGCTGGAAAACTACCTGACGACAGTATCGATAATTTGTTGGTGGAGGTGTTTGCCCAGGGGGTAAGACATTTATTTTTTTTTTAAGTTTAAACAATTTAAAAATCAAATGTAGCATAAGGCTGCATACGTTTAACATCTGTTTAAAGATTTGATTGTAATCACCGCGAAAAATAAAGTTGTATTATTTGATGTCAGGACGAGTTCATTATTGCTATCAAATATATTTCTAGATCACAAATGCACATTTTATTTTAATTATGTTTCTGATTTTTTTTTTTCTTTTTTCAGCCCAATATTGACTTTCAGGTCCAAGGTCAGGCTAATGTTGAGGATTGGAACGTCATCTACCCAAATGAGGAATACATCTTTGGGAACTTCACTGAGCGCCTCTGGGCCTATCTCACCATCCAACAGCTTTTGGAAAAGAGGTTTCTTTAAAATCTTAATTTATACTAAAACCCTTATGCATATACATTCTTTTTGAAATGTTTTGCTGCTAGTGACATCGGCGATGAGAAGGAGAAGAATAAGGCAAAGGCCCTGGACATGTCTCTGAAATACAGCTTTGTCACTCCTCTCACCTCGATGCTCGTCACCAAACCCGAAACTGAAGATGGAAATGACAAACTCGTGGCAGATAAACTGACTGAAGGTATTCTACTATAGCATTGTATGTATCGGATTGCCTCCTTATGTTCATGTAATAAAACTAAACTGATTATGCACAAAACTAAAGCATAGATGATTTGCTATGATAAGTTAAATACCAAATAATTAATTAAGCTGAAATCTTGTCTTTTGATTGTTTTAAAGATCAGAGACAAAAAGCTGAAAGGGCCCGTGGTGCGACTGGTGCACAAACCCCAAATGTAGGCACCATTCCTGCCTATCCTGCTCTCAAAGGCAGAAGCGGAGGAGGTAGAGGAGGTGGAGGAGGTGGAGGAGGTGGAGGCAGAAGCTGGAGTTCACGAGTAGATGGTAATACATTTTGAGTATAAAGTTGTGTATTACTTACAGCATAGTTTTGGAAACTGTTTGAATTGTGTGGTTTAACAAGTTTAAAGGTCAAGTTATAATGTTACCTCATCACAAACATACCCAGATTTGTGTTTTGTTTCATTCACACATTTTGGAGTAACCCTTTATTATTAGTCTGTCTACATCTCTAAAGGTCAAAACGCTCAGTTCCACCTTGTGATGCAATGTAGAAGTAGTTTAACAAGTTAACCACTATCTTTTACCTTTTATTTGGTAGGAATTGGCTGAAATTATCCAAATGATTGTAGTGAAGGTGTATGGAGTTTAAAAACACCGTGGAGCACTTCCTGTATTACCTTATGACATCACAAGTTGGAACAGAGTGTTTTCAGCTAAATATGCAGGGTTTGTGTGTTAAAAATCTATGAATGAAACATTTTTCATTAATTTGTTCATTTTTTTTTAAATGGGGAAACAACATTATAACATAGATTTTAAAAAAATAGCATAATATGGGCCCTTTACGTATATTGACACTGCACTGCATAAGACACTGCATAATATTTATTTTGCTACGGTTGTTCTGCAGTGGATGGAGACCCACACTTCATGATCGAGCTGCCTGAACGAGATGACGCTCTGTGCTTTAACATCAACGATAAACCAGGAACGATTTTCAACCTAGTGAGGGATCCTAAATCAGGTAAATAATCAGATCAACTATTTATACACAGACATTTATCCTATTCTAGCGACATGGGCCTCAAGTTGGTTACAGACAGACAGCATTTCATTTATCAGGGTTGATTTGTATTTAAGAGGCAGGAATTCACAATATTACACAATTTTCAGTATTAAGCCTTACAAAAAACTCCTGTATTCCCTATATATGAATCATCTATAGTGTCAAATGAATTGCAGGACCCTAAGACAATTATTTTATTGGTTTATCATTTTTTAGTTTGCATAATTGTTACTTTGTCTGTGGTTTCAACCTCATTATACAAATATTACACTTTGTAGTAATGTACTTGTCATTTTCAGGATTCGTTGTCAATGGAGAGATCATAGGAAAAAACGTTGCTGGAGATGAAGCTAATATGAAAACGTACTTTGGTCGATTTGGCATTACCCATAGTTCACTGGGGATAAAGCTTGAGGTGAGCACTCAGAGCATCGCCGTGACCCAAGACGGGGAGCGTGTTCATCTACTCTGGTCCAATACAACCAGAGTCAAACGGCCCAAGTGAGAAACCCAAACTTCACACATACAGTATTTTCACATCAATTTCATTTCTGTTCTAATGTGAAAATGATGTTGTTTCTCCAGTTTAGAAATCAAACTGACCAAAAATTGCAGCCTCACGGTGACGATAAAGCACGCAGTCAAGTTTATGGTCATTAAACACACAAAGATCTGGAAAAGACGCCATGACCAGCAGGAATACTTGGGCTTCTACAACCTGGACAGTCATCACCTGTCGCCTTCAGTTCATGGTCTGCTGGGTAAGACATCAAATGCACTCAAGAAACCTCAAAATTAAAATTAAATAGGTCAATTAAAGCCCCACGTTTTAGACAAAAATAATAAAATAAAAGCCTATATTTTGGCGTTATTCTGTTGCTTTATACCAAAATATTGTTTATATTTTCATGCCATGCAGGTGAAGTGCTGCCACCAGAAAGTTGTGCATTGTTTTCTTTAAAGGGCCTATATTAAGCAAATGTTTAATGATTTCCTCATCAAAAAACATACCTGGAGTTGTGTTTTGTTTCATTCACACATATTTACCACACAAATCATGCATATTTAGGCTGCGTTCTTCTTCTTAAACTGAAAAATACTGTCATCGAGGAAGTGCTTCACTGTGTTTTTAAACTTCATCCACGACATCTTTGCTTGGTGCAGCAGCAGATATTGTAGATTTTCTTTGGCAAACTCAACTGAACAATAGGTAAAACAAAAATATATTTAGAAACGGCAATCATCTATGGTTATTCTAGTGTATTGCAGTAAATAGTAGCTCAATTTAGGCTCCAAATAGCTGTTAACTTTAAAACTACTACAGAATGACATCACAAGGTGGAACAGAGCATTTTGAGCTTTGGTAATGTAGACAGTCTAACAATGGATTATGGAAACGTGTGATGTTTTTGAAAAGGTAACAGTATTATAAACATGGATTAAAGTTCACAGAAGTCAATTTTGCATAAGACAGGACCTTTTGAGTTCAATTTTTCCTGTCGTTTTTGAAAGTAAATGTATGAAAATGATAGTGTCTTACTGTTTTAGACAATACAATATGTCATGGTTCTAAATTATACGCATATATTTGTGTCAACCAATCAAAACCAGCTGCTGTCAATGTAGCTGATGTTGTTTTTGATGTTGAGTTACTTTATATGAAGCTTCTTGAGTCTGAGTTATGGGTCTTTTTTCCTATCCAGGTCAGTTTTATCATGGGGTAAGTTTTGAACTGGCAAACCCGGATCTAGCAGATAGCATCATGTTTGTGAAAGGACGAGAACTCAACGTCACCAGGTGATTGTAGAACTTTTTTCTACCTCCTTTAATTTAACTGTGCTTATAGTTGTTTTTTGTGACTTGCAGACACTCGCAGAAGGACTTCAGCCTGGACGTGATATCTGGAAAAAGTATTGGGTGCTGGTTTGTAGGGAACAATGGCACGGGGCTCATAGATGGAGCAGCCTCTGATTACATTGTGCCAGGTCTCTTTGAGAATTCCTGGGAGTAGATCGGGAATATTGTACAGAATTTGTGGAATTAATAATGTACAATCATCATTTTTGGTCTGGGCGTCATTAAGCACCTCTCCAGAAGGCTGCTCGAAAACTTCTGTATCAAAAGCTGGTACTAACAAAAAAAATAATTCTTGAATACATTTTTTTGTAAAGTGGATTCTGAGGGTTATGGGGCTAATCTGCTGCAATCAGTTCATTTAAATCAAATTGAGACCCAGTTGTTTCAGTGGAGCTCATTGCCAATAAGATCAACTTCACTAACATGTCTATAGTCAATCCTCTATCTATAAAAACTTAACTTAATAAAAACTGAAGCAGAGTGTGGACTTTGAAGGCAGGTTTTTGACTTTGTTGTGTCAAGCGGCATTTCCTGTTGTTCTTATAACCCTGGTAGGCATATTATTACTGTAGGTTATGTACCAAAGGAAACTTGTTCTTCTTTTAAAGAGAAGATATAACTTTAGGAATGAAATATATATTACACAGAGCACTATAGACTACAGTGTATGAAAAGGACAAAAGAATGTTAAGTTTGTTGTATTTTTTCTAAAACAATGCAATTTCATTAAGCTCTATTTTTTGTATTTTGAACATAATAAAGTAGTTATAAAACATAAATGTACGTTTCGTGGACTATCCTTATATCACTTCATGTTTTATTATCATGGACATGCATTTTTTGTTTGGTAAATGGCTGAAAATGGTGAGATTTAGTGCGGGAACAATGATATCCAGCAGGGGGCAGCCTTACGATGTAGAAACCGCTTTGACCCGCCCTCCTCCTCCTCCTCCTCCTCCTCCTCACCCTGAGCTGATTGAAACCAGCCCATTGATCCATGATGAAGCCTTTCAAGTTCACAGAGCACGTGTCTTCACAGGTGTGATGACTGACTGAATGAAAGACCTGGACGATTTTCGACTAAAGCTTCAAATTAGAGTTAGTTTGCACATTAGGCCTACCGCGTGCACGTGTCTCAACCATGCCATAAACGCTGTTAGACTGATTTACTCGTTTTATTTAAGCATAAAGGCTAAATAACAAAATAAAATATGGTTTCATCATTTGACATAGTCTGTGGTTAGTTTTTCATCCCACGAACAACTGAACTCCAAAGAACTAAGCTTCCTAAACTTGAATAAAGCTGTAAACTCCATCCAGCGCATGTTCTGCACGGCCTGAATCATGATTAAATTATGTTTATCAGCTGTGTACAAAAAAACCCCAACAGGTTTTCATAGCATCTTAAAAGTCTATTATTATTACAAATGGGACAAAGGTGGAAGTGCATGCGCAAATCATCTTTTTACTCTTATTAAACTTTTTTTACATGCAAAATTCTAAGTGTATTGTCTAGACCTTAGTGGAGGCCCAAGTTATAAGATATAACCAAAAACAAGTACCAAAAACGAAGTAATAGTTGAAAAGTGGTGTTGAAGTTGTCCTGCACATAAAATAGACCACGCCTTGTAATTACGTCACATCAGTACTATAAGTATATTTTTTTCTATACATTTTATTTATTTATTTATATTTTTTTATTACAGTCGTAGTAAAGTAGTTGTATAGAACTGTGTTATGATGTAATTCAGACTTTATGTTGCATTACCTTAATAAACTCTTACAATTATGGATAGATTATTAGATTATAACATATTTTATACAGTGAGTTTGACCGTTAATGTCATAAAAATGCTCTGAAAAAGCTGTGGCATTATTAGTGAATACAGGACACGATGGAAGTCTGTAGCCACAATGAAGTATAATTACATACACACATCTCTTGTTGATTAACACTCACCATCTGACCAAATAAATCATAATAACACTGTTAATATATTCAGGTTCATATAATATTTTGAAAGCTTTGTTGGTATTTGTTTATAATGCTTTTTCTTTTTAAAATTCTAGTACATTATGCTGATATTTATGCACTATTATGCCTGTGTTTTTAGGGACTCCTTCACTCCTCTGGCTCCGATTACGCAGACTGTAATGGTGAGGGTAAGTGTGCTGACCCCAGTCATGTCGGAAGTTCAACAGTTCGTGCAGTGTTCGTGAGGGGGATCGCTGGAGAAGTGTTTGCCTGTGTGTGTCTGTGCTGGTTTATCCGTGTGTGTTTGGCTAAGCTCTCTGATTAAGCGCAGATGTGCACGGCTCTGGGTGTTGGCTGTAGTTAAAGAGGACCCGCTGTGCTTCATTCAGGCCTGCTTACACACAGTGCTCAAATGACTTCTTCGCACATGACTAGCATTAATATCTGTGCTGTACATTACAAACGTTCCTTCAGGGTCAGCAACATCAGGTCACTGACAGGAAAAAAAAGAAGTTTGTTTTTGGTGAGAAGTTGTGCTCCTGATCTCCCCTAGAGGGCAGAAGAGTGCTGTAAACAATGAGTGCCAGTGTGAAATGATAAAGTAGGCCTATACAAGTGTAATTGTTTATGGAAAGAATAATGCATAACTTAAAGAAATTCAAGTTTTCTCCTTTATTTTATAGTTTTAAGGTTTACATTTTAATTTTACATTCAAGCTGTAAAACAATACCTTACCTGAATTCCATTGCATCATGTCAGAGTAAAAATAAATCTAATAATTATGTGTTTAGAATGATATATGTGCTCATGATACTATACTTAAATATACCTGGGAGTCTTAGCAGTTTAATGTATTTTGTTCATTTTGATTTATTTCAGAAACTGTCCTGCAGACTACTAATCGTACATGAGTTTGACAACAACTATTCCACATCAGTGTCCTCCCTTCACAACTTGACAAACTTCTAAACCCCTAAAAGAAATCCATCCACGGTAAGTTGTTCTTGTGTCCATTTTAACCCTTTCCTTTGCCTCACCTCACCTCTCAGGTCAGTGCTCTCTCTCCCGCCCTCGTGCCCGTGTGAATATTTGACATTGCTGTTGCCGCTGGTGCGTGATGCAGGGACTGAGCGCTCATTGTGTCTTTGTGGTGTGGGCTCTGCTGCGGTATGCGGCTCCTCTGCGTGTGGTGTGTGGTGACAGGCGTGTGGCTGCTGACGCCAGCCGGTCGCCGGGCTGTCTGTCCCTCTGTCTCTACGGTTACACCTGAGCGCTGCTGACATGGCCTCACAACCGTGCAACCACACCTGCAGGTGAGCTCTGCAACCACAGCAGCATGAGGGAAAACACATTCTTTCAGGCTTCTTATTGTAGTTTGTAGATTGATTAATTTCCCATCTGTATTAAATATTATTAACTTATTGAATATTGCGATCTGGAACCCAGCAGTAGTTTAGAACTTTGCAGAATGTATTATTTACTTTTGATGTTTTTGGTCAAATCTACTGATAATATAACAACAGACTACAATGGTAGTGTAGTTAAAAAAACAAAACATTTAGATCTAGATTTAATAATACATTTAACTTACTTTTTAGTAAGTTTCATAATTTTGTTTGAACTCTTTCATTTACTCTGCCTAAATGAAAAGTGGAACACTTAAATCCATATCAAACCTTTGCAATGGTTTCCTAATATTATCCATAATTCTGTTATACTTAGTTATACTTTGTAGAAATCTGGTTCAGTTGTGGGCTTTGACAATCAAAAGGTCCGAGTGGAGTGAGCATTTGAAGAGAGCTCTGCAGGCATGTAGCGATATGCTGTGGAAGTCCGCTCCATATTGCAGCGGGCCGCGCTGTAATCCTTGGTACTTAGTGTGTTCTTTGGGGCTGCTGAGGTGAAAAGTTGAACCTGGTGTTGACCTTCTCTTGAAATAAGGCTTAGCTCTGAAGTCAGGCCCAGGTCAAAGGCACAGGGAGGATATTCTGGAGTTCCTGTGCCCTCCTCAACTCTCCCCTCCCACACGGAAACAATTCACATCTACGATAAGACATTGTACATATTTTCAGCATTTTATCTCTTGTGTTTTGGTTGTTTGTTTTTACTTGATGACGAAGGTCTTGTGTCCTCTTGTCACGGTGCTGTTAATCACCATCACATCTGATCCTTTGGTGCGAGGAGTGATCAATGGTGTCTGTGTTTATCACTACAGAGAGTTGGATATCAGAAAGATGAAAGATGAAAACAAACAAACTATTTCAACATACAAAAATATACAAACTAATTTCAAAAACACAAGATTAGACTGAAAGATGATTTAATGCAGGTTTTGGCATTTCACAAATATATCCAAAAATATAAATAAAACACAAACAGTAAAAGACGTCTACAGCTAATCTGAAAGACAATATCACTTTAAACATGATATTCTTAGTACTCAGCAAATGTTACTAAATGGTATAATTTCTGTTATACCATTTAGTAAATTTTGTATTGGTTTAAATTACATAAAAACCTTACAAAATAGTCCAATCCAATCCAACTTTATTTCTAATGCACTTTAAAAACAACAGAGTTGACCAGAGTGCAGTACTCAACAGACATTTTAAAAACACAGATAAATGACAGACATATAAATAAATAACTACAAACTGTAATAGTATATTATATAGATGTGCAAATAAGTACGTTTTCCCCCTTTTGTTCTGATATTCCAGGCAAATGGGATGCCACATTGCCATGTTTATTATTGACACCCTGACCAAACAACAGGATGATCTCCTATTAACTTTTATTTACATTGTGTATTTATCACCATCTCTCTAGGCAAAAAAGCTTTATGAAATCAAACTTTTGTGACATAAATAATCACAATTAACCAAATAATCTGTAGACATCACTGCCAGCTGCTTAGGCTCAGAACTAGGTTTTTGTTTCCTCTTGCTTTTTTAAAACTATGATATTTGTAAAAAATTCTCAGGCCCATAATAACAAAGCATTAGGTACTGTTTTTAAAAATAACATTTTTTTTCCAAATAGTCTATTATTTTTACCACCAGTCTATTGTGCTACTCAATTTACAGGTCTGATGGGTTCGATATAGGACCTAAAATCCTTATCTATGACATGGCTTAATCTTCAAAAATATCACCAAGCTGAAATTTAGTAAGATACTTGTTTGTGCGTCACATCACTTGACTCCACAGCAGTAGAGGCTGCACACTTTGTGACGATTGACTTCTCTTATCACGCTCAATCGTTCATTCGCTGATGATATTTGCCGATTCAAAGCAGAGTGACCTAGTATTTTGAACCAGAACTTGCTCTGACATTCCCCGAGTCAACTGGAGCAGCTGCCTTTATGTCCCAGAGATATGAGCTTGACAGTGGACATTGAGGCATACGTACTGCACTCTCTTCTCCATCTGTTTTAGTTTTGGAATGGTTGTGATAACCTCGCGCCGACCCCTGATTGGTCTAATCTCACCCTCATCTTCCCGAGCTGGTCAGCTGACGGAGAGCTGCGCTGCCATTGGCCCAAGCATCACTGAGGGACAGGAATTTGTTTAGTGCTTGTCTTAGGAAAACTTAGCCAGTGAGAAATTTAGTCTGCCGTCTGAACCATAGCAAAACTTCAAAACACAGAATAAGGAGGAAGTTTGGGTTGAGAATAAATGAAGAAAGTTTACTGGCAGTTGATGTTCAGTGCACTGCGGTTCTACTTTGCAGAAAGCACAAACAAAATTAAATTATATGTAAACAATGACAATAAGTTGTTAATAATGCCCATTAATTACTCTTATTTAAAAATGTTATAGAAGACATATTGTGCTTTTATCTGGCATATATAATCTGGTTATCATGGTTTATCTGGGCATAATCTCTGACACCTACAGATTATGATTTTATATTGATCTAAAAGAACTTGAAGAAGAAAAGAAACAAGTTATCTGACTTCTGGTCGAAAAGCTGACTTCTGCCTGCCCTTTTACAGTAGGTCATCGTAAACGCCATCACAACGAATTCTCAGCCCCACCCATGGATAGCTAGAGTTCACAGTAGCAAGCAGTGTTTTGCATTTATTCCAAAATGGCATGCACATGCTGCTGAACCCTACGTTTATCACTGTTTACGAAAGAAAAGGACAACAAAGTAAGCACACCCCATATCCCATTCACTGGCCGTATACGGGGTATAGGGAAAAGTGTAATTTTCTTGATTGCAGAAGAATAAAGATTACTCAAACATGCATGAACCACTATTAATACAACTTTGAGTGACTAAATGAGAAGGGAAAACAATTATAACATGGGTAAACCTTTTAAAAATCGATTTTGCATAATATGCCTCCTTTAAGATAATTGTAGTAAGTGTTTAACCTGACCGACGCAGTGGGAGGTGGACTGGCCGTCATGATAGTGTGTCATTATAGAGTCATTACTGATTAATTAACTTAGATGATTCTTGATTCTTAGAACAATTTTTTCAAGTAGAAATTGTAATATATTAAATATGAAGCAGTGGTTGGACTGGATGTGGATACTTGAAAGAGCCACTTATGTTACTTCATAGGCCCAAAGATACTTATTCTAGTTCTTATTCTTTTTAAACAACAAACTGATTTAGTTTTGAGCGTTCTTATTTGGCATTCACACATCCGTCACAATTAGGACTGAATCCAGGACTAAACCTGAACTGGCCCAGGTCTATATCCGACCAAGACCAAACTAAGGCTACATCAGGACTAAACTGGGGCCAAACCAGGACCAAACCAGGTCTCCTCAGAATCCGCCCTTGCTTATAAAACTTGCTATTACCACAGGGGTGTTATATTTGGTGTAGTGTTCAGTAGAAGGCGCTCCAGGCCTTGTGTTTGGGCTTTCGTCCACTCTGATTAGATGAGATTAGACGACTACTGTGTTTGTTTGTTTTGAATTGGGAGGGGCCAGGCGGCTACTACTACTATTCTTCTATCCCTCCCCAGGATTCTCCCCCAAGGCACAGTCGACTGGAGCCCCCCTGACCTCTCCGTCACCCCGTCCTAACCCGTGTCAGCCAAGGCATCCTGGGAACACAGACAGAGAGTATAGGAGAGAGCTGCAGTGTCTTAGAGCTTACTAAACCAAATCATAAGCAGATTCTTTCCAGGTTGCAGGCAGAGCCACCCAGGTCGACTGATCCAGCAGTTCATCCCAGTAGGTTCATGCATCTTTATCTGCATAGACTGAACAAAGTGCTTGGTTTATAATTTCCAAAGCAGATTAACCGAGCACTGTAGGGGTGTTCATATTATTTAACAAAACACAATTCTGAGTATTTTTGCTTTTTTGTGGGATTAAAAAAGAAAGATGAAGGAAAGGTAAAAATTAAAGGACCTTTTTATCGCTTGCTAGGAGGCCGAGCTCGTGCACCTGGTTTAAAAGCGGCGGTAAGCCTGTGTAATTGTACTACGTAAGGGGAGAGCTGATAACATGGGTATTTGGTTCTTTATATTTCTAATTCTGATCACCTTTTTGTGTATCCCATTTCTTTCTCAGTATGTGCTGTTGTTTTGCCCTCTCAGTCTGGTGATTTTACAACAATTTGTGTTTCATTTCGTGTCCACATTCACTTTGTATAGTTAAGTCAGGAGCACAATCGCTTTTCACTTCTCTCTCTTTCTCTCTCTCTCTCACACACACACACACACACACACACACACACACACAGCACGCTCCTCTGCTGACCTCTTGTTCATCTCCTGCATGGCCTTAGGGTGAGGCAGCCTGGCACCAGACAGTTATTCAAGCCCCTCAGCAGCATCACAACAGGTCAGCTCCTCACACTGTCTTTTCTGTTTGAGCTGCTTGTTTAGTTTTTTCAATATTGTCTTTGCACTCCAGATTGGATGTCAACTTTATTACGTTTTAAAAGTTGATACCTGGGCTAGTGTTGTCACGATACAAAAATTTCTATGCTTAGGATTCCATAATGATAATGAAAAACACTCTTTCTTGACAGTAGAATGGCATTTTTAATACAAAATAATAACAGTTTCCTAAATATCACCCTGTGGTCTCATACTAGTTCTGATATTGGTCAAGGCTAAAACTATTCAGGAAAGGTCCCATTTTGATTGACTTATATATGGATATCGTTTGACACTCTGAAGTAGTCATGCGTGTAAGTCAAGTCTGACACATAGTTGGTGTTTTTTAAGTAAAATACTTGACTAGTAAAAAAGTAACTGTAATTTTTGACTACCAGGCGCACTTGGTTGAAGATCATTGCTTGTTTGCCGTATATGTTCAACACAATATTCTTTCAAAATGGGGCATAAATTAAAGCGTAGAAGAAACTAATTGGCTTTGGCTTAATTATTTTCTTTGTAGATTCTCTTTTTATTGTTTCAAATCCTTTAAAGTGGAAAATATGTTATTCCACCTTAAATTAATTTTGTTTTTTTTATGTTTCATTGAATTTTAATCCCATAAAACGTGAAATAAAAGCAAAGGGCTGCTGTGATTGGATTTAAAGTCGTCTTTGTAAACATTGTGACCCGTGCCTCCCTCTCCCTCTTAAAGAAAGTGTCTTCATGACGAGAAGGAGATGAAGGTATTCCGTTAAAAAGAGGACAGTGGATGGGAGACAGACGTTTGGAGTCTTTGTTAGGGCTGGTTTTGTGACACTTTTGTTCTTCTAAATCCTCTTCGGTGCGCGTGTTTCAGCAAGCTCTGCTTTGTGCGATTAGAGACCGTAGTGTGAGCGGCTCGTTTAAATGAGACGTCATTTCAAACTATTATTGTGTCTTTGAATTACTCGTGCCTTATATCAATAAACCACTGTCATCTAGTCTTTCAAGTAGTAATATGCAACTTTGTCAGGATTTTACACTTCTCTACAACTCCAAACTCTAAACCATACAGCAAATTTAGATGGGATTGTGTGAGGTAAATGAACTGCATTGTAGTGTATATTTTACTGTAACCTGGTGGAGGAGGTCATCAGCCAGAACTGTCTTTGTGCAAAGTCCTCATACCTGGATTGGAAAGTGTACTATATGAACTACTGCATAATGTTTAAACATGGACTGGTAGATAGAGACATGCACATCTGATAAAAGTTGAGTCTGCCTGCTGGGTCCGGAGTCACAAAAAATGTGGTGGTATTAAAACAATACAAATTTGGAGCTCCAAAGAGCAGCGGTGCATTTTATTTTTTTTTTAATATGCACGTATGAGTAGCCGGCATAGAAACACCTGTCATCCTACCCATGCGTGCATGGTCGAAGCGGCTGATGGTGCAGACTGGTGCCGTCGCTTCCGTCAGTCTACCCCAGGGCAACTAGGGCTACAAGAGTAGCTTACCACTACTGAGTATGGATTTATTGAATAATGCAGCAATTTGGGTGTTGCTATATAAATCCAATGCATTATTAATATAAAAATGCATTCCCATACATGTAGCTCAAAGTTTAGGAGTTAGTTATTCTCATTACTTGGGCTTACTTATGATATACGACTAAGAATAACAGTTGGTATAACTGGAATAATACATCTGTTTTTGTGAATAATCATCTTTGAATATAATTATGTTTGGTGCCCCACTAACATCTGTGTTGATGACTAAACCCTCTCTACAGTTAAAATTCAAAGGCAGTTAGAAAAGTCAGTCAAATTTGAGTCTTTGAGGTTAATAAAAAGTGTGAAATCAGACAAGGGGCTGGTAGAGCTGGAGTGATGTCAGTAAACCACGCCACCAGAGATGAGCCATATCACCAGAGGAATCAGCCGAAATCTGAGTTGCGCCATTAGAGGCAGGGAAAGGCAGTGTCCTGATGGAGAGAGAGGCATAGAGCGGTAGAGAGAGGTAGAAGGAAACAAGGAAGGTGGTGAAACACAGAAGGGATTGTTCCACAACAGACTGACGGACCTTTTAGCCTTATCTGCCCAAGCTACTCTTACAGAAAACCAAAGCCATTTCCCATTCTCTCATTTCTCCTGTCTGCCTCGGACTCCTTCTTCTCCCTGTCTTCTTTTGTCCATCAGTCTTTAACCAGCCTTTCTTAAGATTCCTCCTAACCCTTCCACTTGCCTCTTATTTTGTACCACATGTTGAGGTATGTCTTAGCAAATGCCTTTTTTTTAAATATTAGATATTTTATGGGTCACAAACCAGAGCAAAACAATCCCAAAGATTGCATCATATTAATTTAATTGTGTACTCAAAAATAGCAGCACAATTAAGTTACACTGAAGCATATCATATAACCATCATGTCATTGTCATCATTACATAAATCGACAAAACAATAATAATAATATGTTGCACTTATATTACAATGCTATGTTCTTAAGTCTGGTAAGTACGGTCTTGCAGAATAACCACTGCATCCACTGGGCACTTGCAGCCTTTCCACAATACTGTAAGTACGGTAATATTGTAATGTTGTTCCTTTTTCTGTCTAACTCCTTAAATTGACATGTCACGTGCTTCATCACATTTCTCACTGTAAAAAGATTTCCTTGATTTGTTCAGAAAGCATTACCGTTTTAAGGGCACTATAGAAAGACCCCTTGCCTTTACAGCAGTTCATATTTGCATTTGTTTACATGATCTGCTCTCTACACATTTGGATTTTCCGCATGATGTTTTGATGCGTCCCTTTTTGCCCAGATGTTGATAGGCGCAGACAGGCGGCATTTGGTTGTGATGACACTGTGAGCCGCGCCTCTCCTCCCGCTCTGACAGAACGAAACGGATGGATAATTAGATATCAAAGGACGACAGGCAGGGTGTGGCGAGCTGCGCGGGGCCCGACCAGGGTAAAGCACTTATTAATGAGATACGCCTTATCTGCACTCCTCCCAGGAATTCTGCCTTTGATCGGCCTGACTCCGGACTTAATACATTTTTGATTGATAGGCCTGGATGACAGAGAGAGGCGGTGTGCGTTTTGTAGGTGGGTGTGGGTGGGGTAAGTGAAGGCGGTTACTGTAACGATGCCCTTCACATGTATAACTTACTCCTGACTGCGTTTGCTTGCATGGTTTAAGTTCAAATGTGTGGCCTCACAACTCTGGATTTTTTTTGGAGAGCGGATAAATCTTAGTTCTTGTGACAAATAGGTAATGTATGAGCAGACACACCCTCATATTCCTCTCCCTCTAAACACATAAATTAGCCAGGACAACCCAAACAGACAGTCGTGTTCAGTCACCTTAACCCCTGCTATAACTCACAGCGCAGAGCAGGAGAGAATCTTTTTGCGCTGGTGAGGCAGGCCTGTGGAGGCGGTCCGAGATAAGCCCCTATCCCTGTCTGAAGATGAGTTATAACCCACCCAGGAGGATGTGGCTAGCAGTGACCTATACTCGGACACGATACACGGCTTTGTGGGATTGGAGGAGCCGCCGGTGTACTCCTGTTAGCGAGACACTGCACAACCTCGTGCAGAGATAATGGCCCCGCTCTCAATAACACCTTGACCAGAAGGAGAAGAAGCAAGCAGCACAACATCACTCAAACATAAAATCTGCGCCTCCCAAATCTCTGGCGCCTCCCGTTGGTCCTGACAGGAGGTGACTGAGCGTAACCATTTCAGCAGCGTGTCACCTTGTTATGAGTCTCTGTCGCTGTGAGGCGTGGGTGAAATTAAAGAAGCCATAACCACTGCTCCGTCAGTGGATGTTGTATCACTGTCCATTTATTACCATGCCAACAGAAAACAGAGCACACCCCTTTCACAAGTCTGCAGATCGCTCAGTGTGACAGGCACATCTCACACTTGTGAATCAGTCATGGACAAAGAGCATGCAAGGCTCATTTCACCTTGTTTCAAAGTTGCTGCTGTCTTAAATGAGTAAGTAAACATGTTTAATTGGGCCCAGGGATATGTTTTTGATAATAGTTGTGCCTTTGTGTCTCAGATCAATGCAAAACACCTCCTGTATATTAGTGGTGTGAATATTAGCTCTTCATAGTCCTTCTAATGGAGTGATTACGCATATAAATACTATTGTAGAACTCTAATGAATATAGATGTTGACATTTTTCCAAGTAACTAGTCTTTTTTAGGTCACTCAAACAGGCATAATCAAGAGGCAAAATAAAGCTTTTGTATAATTACAGGAGTAGATTTGTTCCATTTTTGTGTTGAGAAATACTGTGTTTGTATTAATTTAGTACCATATTCAGCTAATAATTGTGCATATTAGAGAAAAAATGTTGTTTATTTTTGCTTGTAAGTCGGATGTGTATCTCAATGGCATTACAGAACATGTGAGCATTTTATATCTCTTCTTTCACGACTTGAATGACTTTTTAGAGCCACAACAGACCACTTTGGGATGTGTTAACCTGCAAACCAATTACACTCGCCTTGTATCGCTCAAGTGAAATTCTCTATTTATGTCCTTCTTCTATTGGAAAACAAATTAGTTGCTTTAATTAAATGTACATCAGAAAAAGCTGTTGGCTGAAGAGGTTATTTGGTGAGTGTTACAACTCTGAGAAGATGCTGTGTCAGTTGCTAACAATCACATGCAGATTGGAGCATCAAAGTTTTCATCCAGCACACTAGGCAGCAGTGCCGGACACAGCGTGCACCTCCATGAGAACATGATGAAAAGGAGTCAGCGCAGAATGGAGATTGGGTGTGAAGCGAGACAGTGAGGAGGGGGTTAGATGATAAGAGTGGGAAGGACTGATAGAGAGGGAGAAACCGTGTAGAGAAAGAAAATGATTAAAAACACAATCACCAGTCGGAGACTGATAAACCAACGAGTCGTTAATTGGAAGCGTGCAACTCGTGGGGATATGCTCGGATTAGGCTCACTTCTCTCCTTGTCTTGGCTTTTTCCACTTAGTTTGATACTCATTTTTACGCATTCACCGACCTATGGACAAACTTCAAAGTCAAAGTAGTTTGTTTTATGCTACTGTTAAAATAAATGATGACTCAAAGATGGAGAGACAAAGAAGAGTGAAGTTAAAGGTATTTTTGAGTGATCTGGGCGTTCAGGACGTCTTGGAGATGGGAGATGGTTGCGGGTCTATAAACAAAGGGCTGACATGCCACCCATCACCCCGGCAGGTCTGGCTGCTGCTGCCTAGATAAAGCCCCAACGCTGCCTCTTGTATCAACACCATCCATCATCCATCTATGCCTGCCTGCCAGCCGCCCACAAACTCGCCCTCACATCAGGCCTCTCACTCCCTGCACCTGCCTTGCTGCCAGTGGGTTTTTTGCTTTAAATGGAAGCAAATTTAAGGAACATTCTATACTATTTCTTAATTTAAATGTTTGTTATTCTAATAGGCAAAAATCGTAGAAGGCAGGTTATGTAAAATGGAGGCGTAGTAGACTGAGCTAGCCCACTCACCACACAGGTTATTATATTATCCCAGTAGACTCGTTCTGAAATACCCCTGGTTTAAACTAGCTTTAGGGCACTGCAGACACTGTGGAAGTCCTGAGGAGGTACTGGGGAAGTCTGCGGAAAGAATTCAGTCTGGAGCGATTTATAGGTAATTAGTTGAGTTTTTATGTGCTATTGCTTGAACCTCCACAGCGCTGGTCTTATACGCACAACAGTATGATGTAATTGTTGTGACAGGCAGTCTGCTGAAGTGTGAGTGTAAACAAGGTGTTACTATGTCCATAAATAAATCATCAACATGGTATGCATCATTTGGAAGACTCAGGTTGTGTGTGCTTGTTTAGTGTTAATTCTGTCTCTGCAGATTTAAAATCAAATAAATGTATAGATATTTCTGGCCTTAGGTTTATATATACGATTAAGCACATAAGGAAGTGGTTCCTTAGAGACATTCAATAATATCTGTTTTTAGGGGTGTGGCTTTTTCTGTTACACCCTTTTATAATGTTTTTTTTCTTTAAAGAAACTTCTGGATTTATTATGTGAACAAAGACTGAACATGGACCCATAGCACTTGGTGAGGTGATTTGCCATTGTTTCATCAATTATAATTTACAATACTTTTGGTTATCACAAACATTTATATCATTGTTAGCATTGTTTTTTATACATTTGGTTAAGAAGCATCAATCACGGATGTGTCCCTGAAATCCTATCTTCTTCTATGTGCTCCATTGTCACTGGAATTTGTCAAAGCATGAGTGGCTGTTTTTGTTTCCTTTGAGAATTGATTGGGTTTAATGTTTTTTCTCATCAAATCATACAAAGCAAGACTCTGACTGGTTTGGCACAAGAACATATTCCAAAACTAGCCTGACAAAATATTAAAGTGTGATGCAGAGAATTTTTAGCCCGGTAAATGACCCTTCAGGCCACCATTGTTCCCTCGTCAATTTGGGTTTGTATGAGCATCTCTGCCTTTTCTTTGCTGCTACTGGGGAAAAGACATTATGCAAATGCCGATGGGCACTGTAAAGAAACAATGTTGACATCTTCTATCCTTGCTGCCCCCTAAATTCACTCACATCATGCACGCACAATTCAAAGGGCCCTCTTTTGGCCCAGTTTGGTGGCTCTGTCTCTTTTGGCTGTCTCTCAAGCATACATTAACAAATGCGGCCATACCACCTGTGCTTTAGCCTTTCTTCCATCCATTCTGGCCCGTTTACCACTGAACAACCACAAGACAGGACGACAGAATGATGTCAGCCATTTTTACAAACAATGTTGGGTTATCAGAAAAAAAGAGACCAGAAAATCCAGAGAAACTTCTGCTGTTGAAGAAAGATTAGTTACCACCACCAGTGCTAACAAGGTCGCCCTGGCCTGAATAACCGTCAGTCGTCTTTTATTGTTACAATTGGCTCTGTGCACATTGCCAGGATAGTTCTTGTCACTAATGCAGAATCAAGTGAATACTTCACCAGAATTACTTCTGTGTTTGTAAAGGTAGATGGTTTTGTCTTGTGAAATTTGAATTGAAATTTAGTTTGTTTATTTATATTGTGTGTTTAATTAAAGTTAGCTTTGAGACACAAATCTACCTTTTTAACCACAATCAGAAGTGTTCACATCATACACAGACCATCTTCAGTCAGGATCCTAAAAACAAAACTGATAAAATAAATTAATAAATACTGTTCTATGAGTTTGACCATCCAACAGTTCACAGTCAAATTCTACTTTAAGACACTTCTCATGAGGCATAAACTGCTCACACCGTGTTACACAGCTTAGCGTGAGCTCAGGGTTGGAGGGTCTCCAGAACTGAGATAAAGTGTACATAGGTCACAATATAACACTTATTCTCTTTGAGAACAAAACTTGGTCATAAACCCATTTTTTGTTCATGTACATGTTATTGTATTGTGATCAAACAGAGCCCAGAGTTAAGTCCATGTAAATGCACTCATTACATATTTTTGAAGAGATTTTCTATAAGCAAAACTCAACAGCACATTCAGAAAGTCTGGGGAATAGAGAGATAGAGCAGTAGGAACGAGGGAAATGGTCCAACCTAAAGATGAATTAAAATGAATAAAAGAGTACAAATGGGAAAAGGGCCTATCATTTTGTTCTTTTAATGAATAAAGTGCAGATATGAGTGTCTTTAGAAGCTGTCTCACAGTTTCTCCATGTTCAATAAATGAGAGTAGAGTGTAATCAACGTTGACTAGTTTTTACCAAAAGTTTTGTTAGCAAGGCAACCTTGGGCGTCATTTGGTAGGAAAAATAATATATAACATATATAATATAAAACAAATTTCTAGTTAGTGTCACATGTGTATATGTTATACTAGAACTGCAACAGTTTATCAACTAATTGTGACTATAAAATGATCATAGTTGTATTTTGATAAGCTTGTTATCTGGACTACAGAGACTTTAAACACATATAAAAACACTTTAAAACAAATACTGTGACTGCAAAATGTCAAAAAAGAATGAACAGTTTTCAGCAGCAATTCATTTTATGTATGGATATTCTGTTTACAAGCCTTTAGTCACCATATTTCAACCTTTACTTTCTTAATATGTGTTTTAAATATCAGAACATACACAGCACACAGCAAGTCGTTCTGTGCAGACGGGTGACTGACCTGCCCACGGTCCATGCAGCTGGGAGCAGCAGAGGGAACAGGCTCTGTTTTATCCTGGCTTGATCGTGAATATACTTTACACTATTGTTAAATTAGTACAAAATTAAAGTACGAGATCCTTGCTTTATAGGTTCTTTTGTGTATTCTATAATCAATCTTACATTTGAATTTCCTATACTACTATTACTACTAAAACCCAAACGCACTGTTGTTTCATAATGCCTTTTGAGTGGAATTCGTTATTTCCCTTCTTAGACAAGACAAATGAGCTCCATCTTCTGCTTATGATCATGACCTCATGCCATCGTCTCTCGCCTCTAATGATGTTGGCAACTCACGCGTGGCCGGGAACAAGCCCACTGCATTGAGAACCCCTGTACTGTCCTAGTGTCCATTAACCTCATGACTCAGCTGTTGACACCAGCCCCAGTCCAGTGTGGCACTTCAAACAGTGACCCACAGGCCCGGCTGAGAGCTTGTGGCTGTGAGGGGGCGACTCAGAGGGAAGACAATGGTTTGTGATACGACTGCTCAGGAATGTCCCGTGTTGAAGGTCGTGTGAAACAGCACTGCCACTATGAGTAACCTTTGGGCCCAGTTTTCAACTTCGACCCGGAAGTAGTCAGGTCATGTGTTGGGGCTTGTCTCTGTTGACAGCAGCCTTTTCTATTTACGCTCAACTCTGTCTGCTCTTCCTCTTGGGAAACTCATGCAGTTACAACAACCATTTTGATAATTTACCTAGGGAGAAATGTAATCACAAACTAAGCTAAAGACTTTCCTGAATGATTTTCCTCCAAACAGGCGTGCGGTTCTCCCCTCACTGGTAACAACTGTATGCTTTTTATTAACTTCAAAATGTGCAGGTTGTTGTAATCCCTCACTCAAAATGTGCATCATTAAAACATTATTTTGACTTGCTTTTTAGAGGTAACATTCAATTTTAACATTGCAGCAGGGAGATACACAAAATGTATGAAAAGTTTATTATCACATTGTACTGTAACTACGTTTTTTCTAATTATCAATAATACATCATCATAGTGCACTGTAATTGCAGGCCGGCTTTAACGTCATATCAGTGTTTGGGGTGTCTGAGAATAAAGTCAAGTGAAAAAGGCATGGATTAAGTTAGAGTTGATGTGAAAGTCACAGAGTTCATGTTACAAGTTAAACAAACAGAAGGGCCTTTGGAGAGGTTGAGCCTGAGGTTTGCGCAAGTTAAGTAAATTAGTGTAAATTTGCAGAAGTAACTTAATTTTGAGAGAAAACAAATGGTGGAATTTTAATTGAGCACAATACCATTCAAAAAACTTGGCTCAATGGGGAAAATGAAGCAAGACTGATGGAAAGACTAATGATTAGTGTAGACGGCTGCCACAGCAATTATCACCGGTCTTTACTTGGCTGAACTGGGTAAATGCAATTGCCTTAAGTTCTCTTGTAAATATACATAGTTTTTTTGGGAAGGGCTATTGTGTATAAAATCATATGTGTTATTTATCAATAAATAGATTAATTAAAAGGCAAAATTCAACTAGCTACTCGATATTTATTTGAGCTAAATATTAAATATTGAAACAGCTTCCCAAGAATTATATTATTGTCACATTATTGTGTTTGTTCTGGTAGCTTTTTATGTTGTAAGTTGTTTGATATTCTATGGTCAAAACCATATTATAGAAACGGAAAAGTTCCATTGCTGAATGAGAATCTTAGATTTCAGAGGTAGAGCACTTTCAGCGAGGTCAGAACGATTGAACTTGTCAGTGAGTGCATGTGTGCCGCATGATCACTAATGTGTCTTTTAATGTCGGGACATATGCAAGCTCTTATAAACAGTGTTTTATGCAAACAGTGGCAGAGCTCCCATCAGATAAGGCCTAAACAGGAGAAGAAGGCTGCATAGAGAGGAGAAAGGCAATGAGTGAGGGCATTGCACTGAGGGAAATGAGCGCTATGTATCAAGGACAACTGAGTGGATTCAAAAATAATAATAATAAAATAAAATCCAGTTTTTCAACTCCTGAACTTACTTTTTATGAGCTTCAAAATGTGCAAATCAGTATAATTCCTTATTCAAAATGTGTAAATATTTACACAAATATTATTTTGACATTTCGTTTGTTTTTGTATGTTTTGAGGCCAGGTTGATACTATTTTAATTGTAAAATCCATCAAAATAATCTATAGGATATTTAGATTTTTTGTACAAAGAATGATTCCAATTAATTTAAAACACACAAAAAAGCAAGGTATAAAAAAACCTGGCGTCTATTTTGTGTTTGCTGACCCTGTTATATAATTAATATCTATAATACTATCTGAATGTAATTATTATTATGGCATGTGATTCACATTAAGAGCTGTATTTGAACATGTTTCTATCTAACGATGATATCAGTTGTCCAGTGCAGACCAGAGTGTATCTGGTTGACATGTTTTGGTGTAATCTCTTATGTAGTGGATCTGATAAGTCACTAAGGTAAACTAAATCACTGTATGGCACTGGGCACTTTATCATTCCTGTTTATCCTCTACTTTCTTTAGCAGCAAATCCAAAATGCTGAATCCATATATATATATATATATATATATATATATATATATATATATATATATATATATATATATATATATATATATATATATATATATACATATACACATACATACATACATATATATATATATACACACACACACATACATACATATATATATATATATATATATATATATATATATATATATATATATATATATACACACATACATACATACATACATACATATATATATATATATACATACATACATATATATATATTTATATATTTATATATATTTATATTTATATATTTATTTTTATTCACACATTGAAAACTGTTGAAAATTACTTGCTTTTCATATTATTTTTCCATTAATAAGACATCTGAACAAAAACATATTCATAAGAAAGGATAAAATGGGACTAATGTCTCTACTATAAGAAACTAAAAGTGGCACAAGTACAGTGGCAAAAGTACACCCCACAAAACTTAACCTGTCATTCTTGCATTACAGTCTGGATTCATCCATTGTCTCTGAGTCTTGTCATTTTTGTCCCATGCATATGGACCAGAACCATCTCCCTTACACTTTAATGTGCTTTCACTTCTTCAGCTTTTCTCTTCTGTTATGGATTTGCAGTGTTTTTGAAGATGGAAGTCGCAGTGGTGTTGACTGAAACGCTGCCTTGCCCTAGATCAACTCAATCTCTCATTTTGAACACCCCCCGCCAATCTCCGTCACTCCGGGAGACAAATGTGCATCGGCAAGTTATGTCCCCTCTTCCTCTGTGCCCACTGGCTCCCTCATACTCAGTTCCTTGCGCCTTTGAAGTACTGCGTGCAGAATGGAGATTCTTTGCATGGTAAATTCGCCCAGTGGCCCGCAGCGTATCCATTACACAAGTTTAAAGAATGCTTCGGAGTCGTTTTGGAAGGTCTCTTTTTTCTCACTTCACAACCAATTTCTCTCTGTTTTGAACTTGGGTTGTCATGAGCCATGTAATCTGTAAATTGGGCCCTTTCTTCCAAGCCTGCACTCCTCCATCGAGCAGCTTTTGATGTGCAATTATTTTGCTCATTACAAGTTAATTTTATTGTTATAGTTTGCAAATGTTTCTCGGGGTCATGATGTTAAAAGTTTTTGCAGTAAGTAAAAAGAGAGAATTAGGGACTTGCATGAACGTCACGGGGGTGCACCGCAAAGAGCAGGCTATCTCTATGCTCACTTTCAAGCCATTTCGAAACAACCTGCTGGGTGGTTTGAATAGCCGAGGAAAAGTTGATCTGGGATTTAGTGTGGAAAAGGGATCCAAGGCCCTTTATCTGCTGTAAAAGGGTGGGAAAACGGAGATTTGTCGTGTTTGTTAGAACCAAGCCATAATCTCTCCTACAGGTAAATCTCAGCACCATGAGAATGACTGTGTCCCAGTATTATGTGCATCTTTGTCGAAACCTTTCCCCCAAACTGAGGTGGTTATTACGCACATACTGTGTTTGTGACACCGTTGAGGTTAGAGAAAGAGTAATGCATGCATAGTGCATTTGTTCTGTTTGTTTTAGAAAGTTTCTTAATGATTTAGCAACGGCTTTTACTGTACATTATGCTTTTAAACCAAGCCTTGGTGTGAGTCAAATTATTGTTCTTCTAACAGGTATTACTATTTGCATATAATAAATACTGAATTTTCATTTCAAACCAATGTGTCATAGTGCCAGTTTAATCCACTGACTCAGATATATTGCTATTATAGAGAGAAAATGTCTGCTGATTGCTGTTAAACTGTGTGCTTTGTTTTATGGCTCTATGATTTCTCTCAGTTTCAAGGCAGAAGCACAGCCTGTCTCACTATGTTCTTCAATAGCATCAACGCTAAATAAACTTTGTTGACAACAATAGCTGCTGGCAAAGCGCCTCCCCAAACAAAAGAGAGCCAACAGGTTCAAAGGCAATGCATCAGTGTGCCTCAGACTGTTCATTATTCATCCTTCAGTCTTGAGCTCTCATCCCCCATTCTCCACACTGCCTTTCTCCTGTCTGTGTTGTCTTTGTGCCTCTTTGTGTGTTAAACTGCTACATGCTCTGGATACTGAGGCTTATTAGCTGTTGAGTTTAATTAAAAAAGGCCATTCATATGAAAATGGGGGTTCGATAGCGATTGCTGTCCCCAGCAGCTTCCTCCTGTTACTTTTAATTAGACACCCTCTTGATTGACATCAAACCTGTGTGTGCGTGGTGTGCGTTCATTTAGGGGGGCTAGTTATAATGTGCAGGCATTCTCTGCACTAACATACATGTATCCACAGCTGGGAGGTCATTAGAGCAGGACACTGTACATCAAAGTTCACTTTGTCGTCATGAGCTAATTATCCACAGTAGCACAGAGAGCACCTTGTCACTCACAGCCTTAGGTCGCGTTCAACAATGCACAGTAACCTTGTGATTATGAAACGTCTGCAGTGTGTCCAGTGGCACTGCGCTCACTGCGCTGATGGGAAAGGTGATGAGCTACTTTCTCTTCCTATTTGTCCTCTCCTCCCTCTGTCTCCAGAGAAGAGTCACTCTTCATCTGTTTGCGGAGCACGCTCCAGCTCGCGCTACCTTATTATTATACTGTCAGAGGCACGTGCCTGCTGATAGATGTTCCTCTCAACTGTTTACAACAAGCAGATGATTTAACTAAGGCTCCTGCTTCGCCTGACCTCTCTGTTTCTTTCTCTTCTAAAACAAGACGACTTCATCGGTTGTTTACGATGACTCCATTTTATGGGGGCAGCTAAAGAAATAAGGAGCTGTGTTGTGGATGCACTGTGTGTTTAAGGTGTTTGTGCGTGTATAAAGGTTAAAGTGCAAATTGAGTAGCACGTGTATAAATGTGTTTTTATATTAAATCTCTTATCTTACAGTAGATGCTGTGCAGCTCCATTCATTTTACAATACGTTTATTTCTACATGTTCTCTTGTAGCAGAGAAACAGTGCACCATTGGCCTCATATCTTTTGGGCTTCGCTGAGTGAAGCTGTTTCCTGTTAGGGCCCACCTCCTCAGACCCAAGTCTCCAGTAGAAATGGTCCATGAGAAGTCAGTGCTCTGGAAAGCTGTGTGCTTTTCCCTTGTGTTTTGTTTTGATTTGCTGGACGTTTGGGAATGATTTGGGAGAAAGGTCCTGATGGCGGCAGGGATAGAAGAGCAGGACGTGCACAGTGGACCAAAATGTTGTTCCAATTACCGCCTTCATTACGAGTTTGTCATCCGCTGTTTAGGCGAACTGCAGCCTACATTTCATGCAGTCCAAGCTTTTTTCTTCTTTTTTTATTCATTCTGATTTTTGCCAGAGGCTATAGCTGAAACAAAACACGTAGCTACCAATAGAAAAACAAAATATTTATTTATAACAACAGTAACATTCAAGTTCTCAAAAGATAGAAGTTAAAGATGACGTAACATGTAGTTCCTTTTGTCCACGCTTATGGAAGCACATGCAACACATGCAACTGGCACATTCCAATATTATAGTGTGTCCCAAGCAAACGAGAATGATCATCCATTGTGTGTGTGTGTGTGTGTGTGTGGGGGAGGGTGTGGGGGGGGTGGGTGTGTGTGTGTGTGTGTGTGTGTGTGTGTGTGTGTGTGTGTGTATATATATATATATATATATATATATATATATATATATATATATATATATATATATATATATATATATATATATATATATATATATATATATATATATATATATATATATATATATATATATATATATATATAAAGTTTAACTGAATCCTAAAATGACCAAATGATGGCACAGCTGAAACCATTTGAGAGCTGCACACAGCTCTGATGTGCCCGGCCCTCGCTCCTTCCTCTCAAACAGATTTAATCACTTGTGTTACTCGGAAGTGCTCCAAGCAACAAAGAGGGATGGAGCCTGTACAAAAGAGCCTAACAGGGTCTGAAAAGCCACAGTGGAGAAGGAGACAGGCCAGAGTATGTTAATGTAACATATGATTGTGGAGACACTCTTGAGTTAACAGTGTTATGAGGCAGAGCCAGCTGTCTTACAGCAGTGAAGGTGAGTTGTCCGGACTGACTTACCTGCTCTGCCTTTGGCCCCCAGGATACAGTGTCGGAGCCAGACCCCGTGTGCTCCCTTCTCCACAGCACTTAGCAGTGATTAACCCCGGATTCGGCCGGCCCACCTGCCATCTGACTACCATTACAGACCGCTTATCAGCTTCTCCATCTCTCCACAATAGGACTGGGGCCTGGTCTAGGCCGGGGGATTGGGCTGAAGAGGGCTGCCTGCTCTGTTTAATAATAAATCATTAGCTAAATACTTTTGTCCATTTGTGTCATGTTACATGTACTTCAATTTTCTGCTCTGTCTATAGCCATCAATCCCCGCCCTGAGTCTCCATCTTACTTCCGACATCATCACTGCCACAGTTTGATCCGCTCTCGCTGTCTGCTGGTTTCTTACGTTCTTATATCCCAAATGTGTAATCATTCATTTTACAGATACACAACAAGCATTTAGTCAATGAAAAAGAGTAATTGAATAATTTTCTGGAGTTTTGTGAAGTAATTAATATTTAAATGTAGCATATTACACTTGTATATAAAATATTATATACATATTTGTAATTTCAGTAACCAGCAAGACATAACTGGGTCCTATGTTTGGCCTTTGTTTTTCCTGTTTGCTTTATTATGGCTTGTGAATGTGTTTTTTTTTTAATATGCTTTGTGCACCAGTCCAATACTGGCATCAGTATTATGGGTAATAGAACATTGAGTATCACAACATATCGATATTTCAGTATCTGTTCACAATCCTATCATTGAGACTGACCCACTGACTTATTAAAGAAGTATCAGTTTTGGAATCCAAGTAACAAGTATTGGTACTAAAGAAGCACAATATGTGTCTCTCTAGTTGAAACAAAGATTTATTTTTTTTCTCTCACTCTACATGGGGTTGAATATTTGTGACGTTAAAGAGCCCATATTATGCTATTTTCTGATCTATCTTATAACGTTCTTTCCTCATTCCAAACATACCTGGAGTTATGTTTTGTTTCATTCACTCATGTTAAACACAAAAACCCCGCATATTTAGCCTGAGCTCTTCCCCTAAACAGAAAACACCCTGATCCATCTTGTGATGTCATGTGGTAATACAGGAAGTGCTCTATTGTATTTTTAAACTCTGTACACATTCACTAGAATCATTGAATATTTTCAGCCCTGGAATTGCCAGACTCTACTGAACTAAAGTTGAACGGTAGCTGTTAACTTGAAAACTACCACTTCATGACATCACAAGGTGTCTGTGTATTTTGGCTGCAACTGTGTCCAAACCATTGAGCAATATCAATAATGTTTAACGCTTAACAATGCATAATTTTTATTTTTTTTACGTGAAGAGTAAGGATTTATATTGAAATATTGCTCCATCCACACACACACGTTTGACACCAACATTTGCAATCTGGACAGCGTGGAGTAGATATGGCTTTGTGTTCCTCTAACTTGTGTAAAGTGATTATGGACATACTGCGTACTCCATATTTAGACTTCTTGATGCCCCCTCCTCAGCCGCCCTCTGCTTGGGCCTGTTGTAATCTAATTTTCCGCTGACAGAGACCGTGGAGATCCTTGGGTCACGGTGCGAGAACCCCCCTCACACCCCTTCCTATTGCTTCGCTGAACACTCACGGTCTAACTAAGAAGTCGCCATGGCGCAGACAGTGCACATTAAATCTGTCTGCTACTGTCCCGGCTAACCAATCCATAACCCCAGCTTGCCTCAGTAATCAGACACAAAGATTACAACCTGAAGACAATAAAAGGAAATGCCATTCATCCTCATATCTAACGCTGTATGGCTCATATCATTGCTCAGCAGAGGAACATATCTTGTCGTAAAGTGAAAAGTGAACTGTGAGTTGCAAATCGTTCAAATAGCTGTCATAGATATTCGAAGGGGACTGAGGTTTGATGTTGAAAATGCTTGTAAAAATGGAGAGAGGAGGAGGCCACACCTGAAGAGGTCACAAGTCTTGTTGACCTTTAGTAAGTCGTGACCCCGCTCTCCACAATTTCACTATACATCTCACGCCTGTCAGCACTTGCACACATCAGCATACATTACAGGGCTCGGCACATGCCACAAGGAAAGTTTGGGAATAGGATTTCAGTTTGGTCATTTAAAGCAGACCTGTTACACAAAATCTGTTTTTTTTTTAGAGTTTTTAACCATGTTATAGTTGTTTCCTCTTCTAATTTACCCACTCAAAGATGTACTCAGCGTTGCATGCATGTTTAAGTAATCTTTATTCTCCTGTCTTCAACACGTCATTGCTCCAATCAATCCCCGTTTTTGCCACCGGTGTACGCCCACACTGCTCTGTACTTACATCGTTCTCCAATTTTCTTTTCTTAATCAGTGATACACATGGGATTTGGCAGCGTTACGTAGTCATTTTGGTATGAATGAAAAAAAATGTGCGACTCGCTAACATGATCTGCAGCTACTCATCGGAGGTGCCGACAGCTGTGCAGCTCGTGGTTGTGATGATGTTTAGGACAAAGTCGTTTCCGATTGGGCACGGCGGGTTTCCAATGAGGACGTCAGCAGGCTTAGTCTTTTTAGATGAATATTGCGATTAAAAATGTCTAACATAATGATGCACAGGTGTCATAGATTGGAGCTATACAGTAGACACAAGCACGATATGTCTTCTTTAAAGCAAAAAGAATGAAGGCTACAGTCCATTTGGCCAGAACCTCTCCAACAAGAACAGTTTCTTATTTTGTGTTACTTGTATTGTTTTTATCTACCACCTCATTGTTTCCATGCCTTATTTTATTTTATCATAGTTTGTATTGTTGTTATTATTATTCATAGTTTTTTTTATTACACCATAATCACCAAAGCAAATTCTATCTGTGATTTTTTTTCACAATGAATTAAGAAGAAATAACCACTAGTTTTACTGTGGATGTGACTTGAATATAACAAAACTAAAAATAAAAATAAAAATAAAATTGAACAATAAATCATAGCAACTCCCCCAAATCAAAAATCTAAAAAAAACAAAACTGTAAAGGTATCATGAAAGGCACTGTATAAACCCAATGGTTAATTAAATAATAAAAAACAAACAAAAATAAGCTAACAATAAGTTAACCTAAGCTATGAATATATAAGAGGCCAAGAACTTTATTTATTGCCTCTTGTACTATATATTTTGTCTTCCTCTTAACTTCAGCAATATGTCATACAGTACGAAATCAAATTAACCCTCTTTGCAGTCACTAAATCTTCAATAAATTCACTAACTTCATTAAGTTATGAACAACATCGTTACACCATTTTCATAGTCAGTGTCAGGCATTAAAGTCACTGAGTCTAAAAACCTAATTGCAGATGTTTTTGTGTTCCTTCACACTACTGTATCGTTTATGATCTATTCCAGTGTTTTGCTTTAACTTAATTTGTTTATCCCAGCAGTATAATCAATCTCTTCTATTTTTACACTTGCGATATAAAATGATCTCGATGCTCTTGTTTGTATTGAAGCTGACAGACTTCCATTTCGACATTATGACTGGTCATACAGTATTTGCATCACTCTCTCTCCCTCTCGTACTCCTCCAGGCCGGAGCACAGGCTGAAGTTGATAGGCATCTCTGGTGGAGTCTGCCCCAGTCTGCTCCTGCCTCAGACAAAGTGCCTCCATTGGACCAGTGCGGCTCCCTGGGAACCACTGCTGCAGACCCCCTGGCCCCACGGCAGTCTGCGCTCATTCACTGTACGTATGTGTGAGTGTGTATGCCTCCAGACTGAGGACCTTGTGTTCTCCGCCGCGTCTCTAAATGGGTTTTGTAAACTCAATATGGCGACCACCAAATGAACGCATGTTTTTATTCTCATAGTCTGCACCAGGCTGTTATATATGAAATTATTATAATAGGTTTGTGTGCATGGGGTCGCATTGTTGCCCGTGTGAAGGAGGCATATCAAGATGGTCCCAGGAAACCCTCAGACATATATCAAACACTTCATAAGTCCGTCTTCCAATCTTCTCTTGGCATCAGGGAGCTCTTGGGAACGTTTGGCTGCTTGACTTTCATCATACACAGAGAAGAGGGGGACGCAATGGACAAAACAAAAACCCAGGGAGGAAATCAGGAGACATGCTTTTATCGGGGGCCCAGTGTACGTCAGGCCTGACACACACATGTCCACTTACACACACACTAGCACTCTTCCTGTAGCTGACCCCTCTGTGACCCCCACAACTTTCCAACATTTAAAAATGCAGTCAAGGAGGCTATTCTTTGCTGGACTTTGTCCCGGTGCTGGTGTGTGTGTGTGCATGCGGGAGCATGCATTCTTCTTAGGCTATCGCTACAATCACTTGACAAGAATTATATAATTGCAGCCTGTGATCTCATTTTCCTCAAAGAGCATTTTGATGTTCTTTTTGCCCTTTTGCTCTTTTTGTTTCCTCTGTTCCCCACTTATTTCTCTCTTAAACTGACTCTGTTTAAACTCCCCTTTTCCCCAGTGTTTAACTACACAACCACTGACAACATGCAAATCTCCTAAGAAACTTTTACACAATTGCCAAAATGTACATTATGAAGATAATTTTCCCAATAGTCTTATATTTGGATGACATTTATAAATATACCATTTTCCATTATACTAATTTAAAAACAGACCATATTTATATTTATACATGTATACTGAGTATATCCCCATATTCAAATGAATCTATATCCAAATTAAATTTGAATATTCATTCTATACAGACACACCCTGCAAAGTTTATAAAGCAAATATTTGAGATATTTCTTGATATTCAAAACATTAAAATAATGTACATTTATTAAAATAATTGCCATGCAGTTTATCAACAAAGAACAGCTTAGTACTTTGCTACAATAAAAAGTCTTGTTTGATGAACATTTGCTTTACAATTCCTTACATACTGAGCACCTCCTCTGTGGTACTGCTGTTCCGTCTGTGCTCAATAGAGGGCACACTTGATCTTATGTACAAAGTACTGTTAGCGGACCCTTGACAAGCTGTATTCTTGGCTTTTGATATATCTCTTTTATTTGATAAATGTATGCATGCGCCACAGCTGTTTAAACATTTCAACACAAAAGCAGTGATTTCTTCTTTTCAATTATTTTCTTGTCTTTTTACTATTATCCTGACTCATACAGATGGGAGGGAAAAAGTGTCACTAACATAAAGTGTTTTATACCTTGGACCACCCTAAGTTGTTTATTTATATTAATTTAAGAACATATTGCTCGACCATGAAGGTCCTTTGGGATTAGGGTGCACACTGTTGTTACGTCGATGTCAGTTAGATAATCACTAAACTGATAAACAGTCAACATGTGTTTATTTATTTATTTATTTGATACAGACGAGTATGTACATCAAACATGGAACACACTATAACATTTATAGCCAGGCTAATTAGTGATGTCTTTCCCTTAAAAGAAGTTCACATTATATTTAACATTATACAAAGGCACAACATTTCATTATGTCATGACCTACTGTTTTCTCTATGAAATAAAACATTAAGCAGAAGTATAAGTAGAAAGTTTTTTTAATGAAAAAGATTTATTCTAGGTGTTAAGACATACTTTTTAATCTCATAATTATAATACTGGTGTATTCATTTTTGACTTTCTTAAATGTTTCACATACACAAAATCACATAGAATAATATACTCTTTTGAGGCTAGAGCACTTGTCCAGTACATTCATTCAATTAAATAATTTTTAATTCAAACTGTAATAGAATACACTGTCTTATGTTTATTATTAGCTTGATTATTATTTTATTTTGTTTTTATCATTTTTCTACAATTCTCTTAATCCTTCTCTTTCATTTATTCTATTATAATGCACAACATTGTCAGTATGCATTAGGCTACTTTTGTCTTCCACCAGCAGAATAATGGAAAACAAAATGGCTGCCATAAATCAAATCCTATGAAACGTATGGAGCAGTTAAGGAGCACCTCTCACCCCTGTGGTTTGGCCGCTTTGTTGTCACCGCTTTATCTCTGATTGACACCTCTGGAAATGTCCCAGGAGAGGCACAGATTTTCTGCAGGATTAAACTAATTTACCAGATGATTGAATGTGAGTCCAAAGCCACTCTTTTGGAAAAGATGCAAAAGGGCATTTGACCAACACGTCCATGAAGCATGATACATGAATGAGTAGGACTCTGCTCTCCACATGTTATGTGCACTGTTCATATTTTATTTCTTTTGGGGTTTTTTTGTTTTTTGTTTTTTTGAGAAGATAGATTGGTGGTTATGGACGCATTGACTTGCATTATTTTAAATTTACTAGTGCTGTTTAGGTTTTGGAGGAGTTCTTTAAAAAACAGACAGTCTGACATCCTAACCAGCCACCATCTCTGGATTTGCCGCATTAGCAGCAGACGTGAATCATCATCAGGATATTGAGCAGATGGAGACAAGGAGACATGGCTTTGAGATGACAGCAAAGAGGAGAGGGACTCTTTCTGTAGTATACACTGCACATACCACACCTCAATATGTAAAATTATGTGAACGTTTCTGTGTCCAAACCAATCTGCGCCTTAGGGACATTTGTTAATTGGAAGACACTGTAGAAACACTTACACACTCCCAAGTGGTGTACAAAATATTACATTAATTAACATGCAAAACAGTCCCGCTTGGCAATGCAGACATGCATAAATTGCAGTGACAGCAGAAAACAGACTATGAGGAAATAAGGGCAAAGAATAGGGAGGAAATTTGCTAGAAAATGTAGCTGTAAGCCGGCTGAAGATCTTATTACATAGGCTAAAGATAGAGATCTCAGATGGAATAATACTTAGCACATGCTGCCCTTTTAATTAAGCAGTAATATCTGCAGAGAGGGGTGGAGAGCCAAATCTCTCTCTTCTGTCTTCATCTTCCTCAGTCTATCCGTCATATCTGTGTTTCCCATCTCTCCCCTCTGCCTCTTTCTCTCTCCCAATAATCTGCTGTAATGGGATGGGCCGCTGTGCGGCATGGGGGAGGACAGACACTTTTTTTGATTCTTGTTGAAGGTGTAACATATGTTTATGTTTCTGCCTCAGTGACGCTGGCTCTGCTCCCTGGCGCTGGCCTCGGGCTCTACTTTGTGGCTGTTTAGCCTGCTGGGATAGAAATGGCTGAGTGCAGGTATGGAGAAGCCTCAGCAGTAGGCGGTACATGGGCACCTCTAGAGAGCATGTCCAGGCCCCATGAGCCCTCAGGCACTGGAGTGTCCTGTCTGTGATGCCTCACAGAAGGGTGGGATAGGAACCAGTTGTCCAAACAGGGCAGCTCAACCTGGTGGGGTCTGCACATCAGGCCCTCTCACCATGGGGCAGCAGTCAGGATGGGCTGTGGCGTCAAGCCCTAGACCTCATCAAGTGCAGACTCCAAAATGTTTTCTTGTCAAATTCAGCAGTATTAAAGCTGCCCTTTTTTAACCCCCAACACACTAGTGCCATGATGTTGTGTTTAGGCTCAGAGATGAACACTCCTCTGTAGAAGTTGGTATGTCATAAGAGGATAATATGATCCTGTTAAACAAATATTGTGCAATGTTGACGTAAAATACTTTTGTTACTGATATAAATGGTATAATCTTTTGCGTATGTATTTAATCTTGCTGCTTCTGTGCAGTTGCAATTGTACAGCATGTTGCACATAAAGCCTTTATTCAGACGCATTAACCAGTGCTCTGTGCTCCATACAAGTGCAAATGGAGTTAACACTGAGTGTTAGCTTGTGTCTACACAGCCTGTGTCATTACTGCGCTCACGGCAGCCCCACAAGGACACATGTTAATCAGCTGTGAGTGAAACTTACTGTGTAGAAAACAGATCAGCTCAATGATCACAAAAAGAAAGTGCTCTCTCTCTCTCTCTCTGTACACACACACACACACACGCACGGGTTTAGCCATTGCACCTGCAGCTCAGAGGGCATTGTTCCAGCCCCCTCCCTCTCTCTCCGTCTCTCTGGAGTAAAGCTGTTTTGTGGCTGCTCTTTTCTCTTTGCGGGCCTTGGCCTTTACACAGTGCCCTCCCCCTCTGCTCCCGTTGTCCTGGATGGTTGTTCTTTCTGGTAGGTGCGGGGAGCCCCTCGCCTGCCGGACAGCAAACACAGCTGACAGAGGGCTGCTCACGTGCCACACTGCAGGGCCTCAGACTTTTTAGAGAGTGTGTCCAGAGTCTGGGCTGAGCGGAGTGCAGTGGAGGGGGGATCATGCTAATCATTGTATCACTCAATGCTCAGACTCCACTCCACTTTCAGATGTTGAGTTTGATTGTCCTACAAAAGCATCACCATCTATAATTTTATCTAATCTGATCTTTACCAAGTCTTTATTTAATTTAAAGTCATGTACCACAACTGTTGTTTCAGTATAGTTTTTTGTCATTTTAATATGAATATGTTTTCATAAATTGGAAGAAAACAAAAACAACATATAACATGAAATATAAAATAAAAAAACAAACAATGATGATTAAAAAAACAAAAACCTAAAAGAAAAAACCTAAACCTAAAAAGCCTAAAACTGTTGTAGACATAATTAAAACTGTCCCAATGTTCACAGGGTGTCTCTACCACAAAGCCTCCACAACATCTTCTCACAATCAGCATTCTGTTGTTATATTTTTAATAATAATATTATAGGCAGATTTTTTTCGTTGTAGAGTGAAACCTAATAACAACTGCAATAACAACTAAATGAACAGCTAATTGACCGATTGTAAGAAGTTATTATTAACCTGTTTGCCTTAAAAGTAAACTATTCTGTCCTTGGCTCCAATGCCATTTTGCATTGCTCTCCTCTTTGGCTCCCTGTCCCATTTGTCACTGCAGCCGTATTGCTCATTCTCACTGATCATCCTATCACAGTGCTATTTTTCATATTTCTCATATCCGCTTCCCTTATCTCTCTTGCAGCGCCTGGGCCAGACACGCAAAGCTAATACAGGCTCCTAATACGTGCACAGAATTCAGCCAGTCAAGATCACAGTTGTGTGAAATACATATAGATTTCATACATTATTCTGTGTTTGCTTGTAATAGGTTTGGGCTTATCCCATTACCAATAACTCAGAAGATAACACTAGAGCACACATTGTTGATCATTGAGAAAGTGGATTTTCCAACTGGAACACACAGTCCAAACAAATCTCGTGGTGCTGAGAATAGGAAGCATTTATTACACATATTTGAATATCTGTCTTTCACTGAGCACTTGACTATCAATTTGTGCAAAGATGCAAAGGCAGATGAGCAGATAGTTGTTGCTCAGTAGCTGTTTCTCTGCATATGCGCATATGTGTTTGTGATGGATGAGTGGTGTTACTGGTATTCTAACTTCTACAGATCCTGCCTGACTGCTTCTATCTCCCCAGGTAAAAACAAACACAGACGCCCACCACCCTGCAGCCTCCTAGCCTGGCCTGCTTGGCCTGCCCTCCTCCTTCCCTGGCTCCAACTGCTCCGTCCAGGGGGCAATAAACTGGTTATCTCCCCCTCTCAGATCCTAATCTGATGGCCCGCCGCCCTGCGTGCTGCCAGGTGACCTAGGGTGGGGTATGCAGGGTGGGGGTGCGGCTCTTTAAATCCCTTCAGCTTTCCCTGGCTGTCAGCACCATCTTAACCCCCGCCTCTGCAGCCCTCCCCTGCCCCAGGCTCGCACCCCTACCTCCCCCTTTCTCATGTGGGCCTCAGTCTCTCTCTGCACTTTTAACAATTAATCCTGCTATTGATCACAGACAAACTCCGGGAGGCTGCAGGCAAAAGGTTTGGCTCTATTCAGGTCAAATGCTACATCAACACTGATAAACTAAACCACAGCGTTACCACTGTTCTGGTCTAGTAGAGCAAACTAACAGCCAAACTTTGGGGAATGTAGTTTTGAATACATGAGCCAACAAAGCCCACTAAAGTCAAGCATGACCTCTCAATACAGCACTCCTCTGGCCTAATTCACTTAAACACATCTCTTATGTTGACATAACCTTCCTTTGCTGAGTGTGTCTCACAGTGCTCAGGGGATGCTCACACACCACCTGTGAGAGGATCTGGGTTATGTAACTCATTTGTTTGTAATAACATTATTTTCTCTTTCAAGAGTCTTTTGTGGTCTGTAATCTTGATTCTTTTTTTTTTTTTTTTGCATTGCATTTGCTCTTTTTGCTAATTAATTCAAAAGCAGACATTTGCAATTCACATTTTGCAAGTCACTGTCCATTAATCACAATTTTGCAGTTTTATAATAAAAAAGATACAACTATTTTTAAAAGTTATTTAAGATTTGCTCATAATGAATTTCACATTATTCTATGTATAGCCTACAATGGTTTTCTCTCTTCTCATCCTTAGATACTATATTTGGATTAATGAGGACAAACATTGTTGCCTACAGGGTTTTGTTTGTTGCCATCATGCACATTTGAAATGCCCTTTCTTTTACTGATGTAGTGACATTTTATGTACATATAGTGATTAGAGTTCACTTTTGGCATTGTTTTAGTGTGTCATTGTGTTACATTATTTATGTTATGATTATGTAAACAGTTATTATTTACAGAGAAAGTGAGCAGACATTCTTGTTTACACTGGGTCATTGTCTCAATTTGTGAAAATCTGCTTGAACAGTTGTTTTAGAAAAATCCTTCTTTGATCAAATGCATAATCAAATGTCATCAGTAAAGGACCACTGTGCTTTACTGATGACAGGCCCTTTCGTGCGGGCGCCGAGTAGAGGAACAGTCTTTGAAGTTAGGTGCGAGGCGAGTGTTTGGGTGTATGGGCAGGAGCTGGGACAGACGGGAGCAGTGTGATGGAGTGATTACTCTCCTCTTGCTCTCCTGTCTGCCCTGGCATGAATGCCTCTCTTATTTGCCCTAAAAGGCACATTATGACGCGTAGAGAGTGGGATATCCTGGCCACTGACCCCTGCGTTGGGGTCAAGGGGAACAGGGGGCGGATGAAAGAGAACATAATTATGGGCGGGAGACAAAAAGAAACCTTGTCTCCAAACAACTATTTTGGTGGGAAGAAGGCTAGTAAATGTGAGTACAATTCACATCAAGTTTTTCCCTGGCAAGTTATGTCCTTATCGGATCCACTACCCATCATGTGAAGCAGAGGTCGGGTTCTGATTGGCAGAGCCCTTCGTCTTATCTGATGACGATTGGCCGAAGCCCGCAGGCACAGGAAGTGACAGCATGGCTCCCACAGTCCCTCCCCTGTGAGAAACACTTTGTCCGACTGGAGGAGCATAGTGTTTGTGAGAGCTAACTTTACTGCTACACATTAATTTAATGCCCCTGTTGTTTGTCTGCATATTTACTAAATGTTTTCCTGCACACCACTGAAACTCTGCATTTAAGGCCTTTGACATGGAAGCCTAAAGGGTACCTGTCTGACCTTACATTCATTACATTCATTCCATTACATTCACCTTACATTACATTCATTCCATGACAATTTATGTTGTTCCACACAATGCACAATAAAAAAACTTAAAACTGGTCAGTATGATGTATACAGTAGTCAGGTAATAGAGGACAACAAAACAATTACTTACTGAGGGGATCTTTATAAGACACTGGGCCTATCTGTGTCTCCAGAACTGAGCAAGTATTATTCACAGTTCATAGTTGTCGACAATTTCACTGCCCTGAGTGACAGTTTGACAGTTTATTTCTTGTTTTACATGTGAAATCAGATTGAAAAACTCTAAATCTGAAAAAGGGTATCAATATACATTCAAAAGACATATTTTGGCCAAGAACTCAGAAGGTTGCCGGGCAAATCCACAATATTTCTTTGTTTTTTCTCCAGATTGATATAGGTCTGGCCCCCATATCCTAAGTTGTGTCTCAAACCCGGCCAAACGTGATCATGCAACCAGATTTGTTGTTTTTTCAGTGACACACATGAAACGAAGGAGCTCATTGGTCACCTATGATTTACAAGTTTAGTGTTTTGCGTATTGATTCTGCAGAAATCCACAATGTTTTTCAGTCCCCTGAGATAATCTTTTCCTTTCCAATACAGCGAACTATTGTGCATCTCGGATTGGCTAATACACCTGTCAGTTACGCCCATTTGAAAACGGGTGACCACACTCACATCTTCGTAAAGTATTGAAATATTGTGTATTCTAGATCCCAGGCCACTCAGACGGTGTTGTGTTGTGTTGTCTACTTGATTTTGACACTAAGACGTACGCTCCAAACACAGATGTCAATGCCACAATGATAATCAGAATGTGCTATTTTTTAGACACAAGAAACATTTTCATCAACACAAATCTCTATCTGATTCTGGATACTTTTGACAACCCTGGTACAGTGTGTACTTCTCAGACAACGTTGCCTTTCTTTCTTGTTCAACCAAACGGCAACTTTACAACTTTAAGCAAAAAGCTGACACAATGCCATCTCACATTCCACTTTAGGCTACCTGTTGTCCACTTTTTTAGTACTTCCTGCACTAATTGTAATCTGTTTGGTGCAGAAAGAGGATTTGTAAGTGATATGTCTGCAGCTAGTCTACAGCGCTATCTGCCCCTTGACTGATTGTGTATCTGAGGGCCGTGCTTGGAGGTGAGAGGGCCTGCTTTGACACCTGTACACCCGGGGCACGTTAGCTACAGCTGGAACCTGTATGCTAATGTGTGTGTGGTGTGCTTCAAGTGTTACTGTGAGCAGGCTCTTATGGCTGCACACTGAAGGATTTAGGGCACAGTCCGATAGCACTCCCCTCTGGCTGATAGATGGAGGTCAGCGAGGTGTGGGTCCCTCCTGCCCACCCAGGGATAGATGACTTTATTGGGGATAGGAGGGAGTGCAGCCACGAGTTGCTTTACCAGGACAAGATTCACGGTTGCCCTTTACAGGAATGTGGTCAAGCTTAGAGAACAGCGCATGTTTAAAATCTCGCTCCGTGTCAAGTAGCCAACAATAAACGCAATATTTATGATCTAAGAGTACTTTTTGGGTACTTGAGCACTTGTACGGGGAGGATAAGCCGGATCTCTTAAACACAAATAGAGAGCTGACACCGAAAGATAACTTAACTCGGAGCAATGAGAGGCAGCTTGTAAAAGGAAAAAAACAGCACAAATTTGCGATGAAGGAGAGACAGAGCAGCATTAGGAAGAAACTCTGTGGAGGCTTTATTATGACCAGAGATTTACGCTTAACTTTATTCCCAACTGTCACTCGTAAAACTGAGGCAGAGGAGAGGAGGGAGGTGATGATGTCCTAGTGCAGTGCTATACTCTGATCAAACCCAAACAGGAAATCAGAGGGATGACGGAGCTAAGGAGGGGTTTATCATCATGCAGCTGGATCTTCAGATGGAGAGCCAATTTCACCTTAACAAGTTTGAATGTGCATAGTTTGCTCTTCTGAGTACTTGCTAATATAGGCCTGTTGTCATAACGATGTAATTATATCGAATTACTGTTCAATAAATTAGAGTTTAGCAATATTTTTTTCCAATAGGTTTATTTGCACTAAAAAGGACATTTTTTAAAATATTTTTTTAGTACAAACAGCATTAATGTGCAAAGGTTTTAGTAATTAACATATTTAATATATAAGTCAGTAAATAACCACAAAAGTGTTTATTTATTAAAACTCACATAGTTACTGTTTGACCTGTGTTTTTGTATTTTAATTTTTTTTAAAGGTAATGAAAAGCTGTCTTTTAACATTTCTGCAGTTATTTGGCCCAACTCCGTTTGCCTACTTACCTGTTGGTACTATTTGCTAACTTCTGTTTGACCAAAAAACAACTTCACATTTAACGTGCTGGCAAAACATGTGCAGTATGTGTGGTTTATAAGTGGTGTTATGAACTGGTATATTGCATGTTTGTAGTGACATTGCAGGGTTGTCTTGGGGCTATATTTGCTTAGAAAAACAGCAAATGCTTTGACTACTTCATGAGGAATTTGAAGAAGTGTCCTGAGGAGTGTTTCTGAGAAAATAGATAAGATAAACTGATGTACTAGTTCAATGAGGCATTCAGAGAGATGGACCTGGCAGATAAACTCATAGATAAATGGAGAAGGGGGCAGATAGAACAGGTATGTGTGAGGTAGTCAGATTCAGGAGATGCAGCTGACAGCTTTTGTGTACAAGATTGTTGTTAGATTATGGTATCTTACAGCAGCACAGCAGATACACAGAGGTGCTAAGAGCCACTTTAATGCTCTGCTCCAGTGCATGAGGCTATGTGCTGTTGTTTAGCCACCCTCTGCACTACAGGGCCCTCTCGGACTCGTTGTAAAATCACATTGATCTGGCCTGACAAGGCGTTGAGTCTTATCCCTGCAGCGGAAGCTTAGGGCTTGACGCCGGCGGCTGAGGAGGATAGCAGTGGCGGATAAGATGAGGGAGAGACGAAGATCCTGCCTCATCGGCCGCATTAAGAGATGGGAGAATCTAAAGTGTAAAATCGTCCTCTTTTGCGATCAGTTGGGATTTAGCGCTGGTTTGTGGCAGTCTGTGCCGACGCTGAGTTCTGCCTCCTGACAGGGTAATCGCCCAGGGGCTTAGCGCCACAGGAAGAACAATACCTCCTACTTCCTCTCATCTCATCGCATGATGATCTGGACAAAGTACACGTCCAACATCGACCATATCTGCCACAGTAAAGTAGGCAAAGAGAGAGACAGGGGCTGACAGACCAGGGCCCAAGCCATGCTTACAAGTCCAATGCGCTGTTAGTGAAGGGCAGGCGTTAAGCAATGTTTGTGTTTGTGCTCTTCAAAGTCTGTGTACATGCTTTAAAGTTGATCTCCTTCATACTCACATGTAGTGCTTATGTGCTCAGTCTTATGCGATACGGCATATACCTGCCCCCACTGATAATGTGCTCATAAATGTATGTGAGAAACAACGTCTAGGGGGGTCAGTGTTAATCTGCTGCAGGTTTTACTCTGTAGAATCCCTCCTGTTCATATTAATAAGCATCCTAAATAAAGCTATATCTCTGACACATGCAAATGAAGCCACGCAGCAGTAAAAAGATCAAAAGATGAGAAAGGCTGCTATTACAGTAATCTACCTTGGCAGAGAGATGAGAGCCTTTTATCTGGTCTAAATTAACTAGCTGATCCGCTGGTCCATCATCAGGATCTGAAAGCGTCTGGTAGTGCAGCGCTGCATAAATGTGTCCCCAACATAAAACATTCAAAACAGCCAGAGGTCTGCTTTTATCAGCACATAAACTCATATTCAAATCTTCTAGGTTATTTGACTGTGTGTGGCCACAATTGAACAAAGTTGTTTCTACATTGACAAAAGCAGCTGGTGACTGGCCCTATTACTGAAACTTTTAGCCACTCTTTTACAGATTGAGGCTGGACTGGCTCCATTGTAACCTGAGATAGGATTCTCTTCTTTCTGTGTCCAGGTGCTGAGCTTCACTGAGCGTCTAAATCTGTTAAGTACAGTCTCACTCCTTTCTGTCTCGGCCTGTGATAAGGAGCAGAGTTTCCAGTCCGTACCTCACACATGCATTCTCATATAACCCGGCCATTACTTTGCATCATTCAGGTTTATTTTACCAGATAAGAGCACACACTGAGGGGTCTTTTCTCTGCGTTACACAGAATAGCAGCGCTTTGCCTGTTACGGCTTTAACCTGTTGAAAGTATCGCAAACATTTTTATGACATTGCCTGTTGCACTTAGCAGCTTGTTGCGACTACTCCTATCAGGCATGTGCACAATGAAAAACCACCCCATTGTACACTTACAGGCTAATTATGGCTGTAAAATGCTAGTTCATTAAACACAAAGGACCATCCACAAACATAAATCTCAAGCAGACAAAACCAGAGCTGTCATACTCACAGTTGTACCGCCTCTCACCGACACATAACATCACCTCAGGGCATGAACTTTGACCTCTAGGAGCTGCTAATCTGCATTATTGACATCTTACAAAGTGAGAAACATCTAGTTTCTGTGACAGTAATAATAATAACTTTGGCTTTGAAGTGGCCATCTTGCACAGCCTGTGGCCACAAGTGATTCTGCCTGTGTATCACAAATTTAACCTACTACTAAAATGCTTTTTGAACTTTTTCATATTACATAATAAATGCAACATGTAGTAGTAAAGTAAAATTATTTATTTGTTCAAAGACATATTTTATACCTAATAGGCTGATTTATTAAAAGCTCACTTTTCTCGTCTCCATGGATATGTTAATGTTTTGCCTGGAATGTATGGCATTAACCTATGAAATCTATCCAGCAATTACAGTTTTAAAAAAATGCCTTAAAACATGCCTTCTTACTGTTGGTCTATCCACAGATCTGACCTGTAACTGGGTCTGTTAATGCCACCTGCAGATAAGTTGTATGCCAGAATTTCACACTCCATTCAAAGCTGTAACATCTCCATGAAAACAAGCAGATGATGGGCCCATTAGAAAAGTTACATAGTGCAACTTTAAGCTTTCTTTTATTTGGTATATTGCCCCTTTTTCATTGTGCTATTCATCATTAGCAGTTATGAGTGTGTGTGGCTCTGAGTATGTGCTACAGTACCTGAATGTTTAGGCTGGAAACTGTCACTGTCTGTCTAATCGGATTGGGAGAACACCAGCGGCTAATGCAGCCTGCTGCCATCAAGTCGTCCATTTAAAACAGCGCTGATCTGATTGCTGGAGTTTATTAGAAAATGGAATGAGCTGGGGCAAGGTCTCGTATCATACCCCCCTCCCCTTGTCTCTCTCACATGGCTCTTTTCACTGACCGGACGCTGTGGAGTGCTCCAGCCTTTACCTAGTTAGCACCCTTATCAGTCACTGTGAGTTTGGGGTCACTTTGGACAAGGACCTAGAGGGAGATGTTTAATGTCATTTCAGTGACAGGAAATGGGACTTGGAATGCGATTAGGTACTTGCCGGACAGGTAGAGGAGAAGCCGAGTGGTGTGTGGACTTTGTTTAAAAGCCATTTGAATGTGCACCTCGAGGCCGTCATATCACATACAGAATCAGCCTCAGTGGAGCAAAACAAAGTGTGTGCGACAAACTCACTTAACATAAGCCTCTCTGTGGGCTTATTAGTTATTTCAATATGTTGTTTTTTGTTTTTTATGTTGTCATAGTACTAAAACTCCATTTTGATTTAAAATAATAGGCCTGATCATTTATAGCAATTTTGATGCCGCAATGATGACATTTTTAGATATTTTCTTCAACACTATACTTTCTTTATGCTACCATGTGGTCTTATGAGATTTGTGAGATTTGCCTATTAATTTGACTTATTAGATATTACCATAGATTATATGTGATCATGGGCACACTTCCGGCTCCAATTCACTTTACATTACCCTTCTCTCTCTAACTACTGCTGTCAGGCTCATCATTTTGGTCTTAAAATGTTCTGTCCTGGTATTTTTATTTCGCTATCGTGTCCGTAACTTAAGATATGACCATTAATAACAAACAAATCATGTGCCTTCTTTCCCTGAGGTCGTTCCCGCAAGTTAGCAACAGGTCAAACCAGCGGTGCAGGTGGGAAGAGGCGTTACTTTAAAAGCCTCGCTCCAGATTGGCTCTTTGGTTGCTGATATTCACAGTTGAAATACCAAATATGGATCTCAGCTCCAAATTGCTGCTATAACTGCTAACCTCAATGAGCTTCATTTGACTGTAGCCGAGCGCTGTGGGTGAGGTCACACTCACTTAGTCCACTTCTTCATACAGTTTATGACTATTACACCAGGTGCTTTTTCTGATGCAGCCCTCAGTGATGTTTGTTCTGGCCTTTGAACCAGATTTTTTATGTGTTTCTGTTGCACTATAAAATATTAAAACAATATTAAATTCCTAATGCAAAAAAGCCAACATTTTTTGGAAAATCATGATGGAAAAGTCATTGCAAAGGTGTGCATGAGTCCAAGGACTCTTCGTGCAAACCCCTCAAACTAAAGCCCACCATCCCCATGTCTCCGATGACTTCCTGCATCTCAAATACTCCCCCTCCTGCATTCACCGCCACCTCTCTTCCAGTCCCTGTCGGCCCTGCGATCTTATCACAGCTCTTCTGATTTCATTTGACCGTCGGCGGCTAATCAGCAGCTAACATCTGGATGGTTTCCACGGCAACCGGCCAACCAAATATTCCTGGGGCCTTAAAAGGTGGGTCGGGGTCTGGAAGCAGAGGCAATGAGAAATGCCCTGAGATTGACAGCTTTGATGGACAGAGAATGGCATTGGTGTTATTGTGTGCCTATGTGTTACCTCATTTCCCCTGGGTGCACTGCCCATCCCGTGCACCCAGTGGGAACGGGTGGAGTGAGGGCTCTGCTTGTTTGTAAGTAGAAAGAGTGTGGATTCTTATGGAGACATTTTCTCAGCGTACCAAAGAGCCGCATACATACTCTGGTGCTGGTGTGGCATATAAATACATTTAGTCACACAAAAGAGCTGTGCTGTAGAGAAAAAGAGGAAGTTCACTCAGGAGTGTATAGACTACAGTGGCCTTCATGTTGAGTCAATATTGTGTTTCCATCTACTATAAGGTAAATGGGAAATGTGAAGTATAACAAAGGGGACTCTATTCTCACAGTTTCCCTCACAATGTATTGGTAATTCTTTATGTGTTTTATGTCCACCTGTACAATATGTAGCCCCATATGTAGACTCAACAAACTGTGATTACAAAAACATTGGCTTGTTTTATAGATCTAACCCCATGCATTACTTGTCAATGTCTCCCTGGGGAGACTTTTCTCATTGGCCAGATGAGTCAGTAATGTGGCCTATTGTGACAGGAAGGGCATCTTCCTAGTCACCTAGTTACGGAAAACACTGGCAAGAAAGAGAGCAACGCCCCAAAAACAAAAGAAAAACTGGGTTGTACTTGGTGAAGGAAAAAAAAAAAATAACCACTGCTCTATTTAATTCCAAAAATGTTGAAAATATAGTTAATTATCTTCTGTTCAAAATCATATCAGCACTTGTAAAACCTGGAGTAAAGCAAACAGTCTTTAGGCTTTTAAAGCAAAAGACTAACAAAACATTACTGATAATTTATATTACCTTTATACTTTTATACATTTTGACAGTAGAGAATAATATTGTGATTGTACATTTTTCCATAATCAAGCCCTAGGTCACCCATTATTTTATGAGCTTATTCAAATATGACACACAACCTCTGAAACCACATTGGCAGGCATCTGGTTGGGATATATTACCTTTAAATGTCTGTTAGATTGACTGATCACATCACCTGTTAATTACTGTCACTGTCCTTCTGCACAACAATGTGAGCCTCCCTTTCTCCAGTGTGCTCTCGTCAAGGTCCATTAAAGTTGGATTTCCTGGGGCAAGTCAAAACCTCATTTAGCACAGCCTGTCCAGCCAAGACGGGAAACGCCAGGCCCCGTTAGCCTTAACTGGATTAGGAACCAGCCATCGGATGGCCCGTGGGACACACAGCGTACACCACTGACTCAGTGCAGTGCCAACTTGATGTGTGCAAAATGTTGGATCCAAATGTACTTAACATCTGATTGTACAAACTGCTTAATGTAACATCTACTTTTAAAAGAGCTTTTTAGTTTTTAGAGCATAATAGTATGTAAATGTTAATGTTAAAATAATAGAACCGTCATATATTTGTAACAAACAATTGCAAATGACTGATATGAAGAACAAATCTGTTTCTTAATTATTAGCGTTGGCAGATACTGTAACGCAATGTATGCAATGTGATGTTATAAATGTATATCAGTAAATGCATATGAATAAGCATTAAACAACGAGGAGCCGTGTGTTGCAGTTTAACACACGAGTCGTAGCGAAGTGGTGTATGCATGTATTTTAACAGTAATTGTTGTTAAGCTGTCCTTTTGACATTAAACCAGTTGCATGGTGGTAGACACCTGTCTGTCTGTGACCCCATTTCAGAAAAGTTTTTTCCTCAACATCGATTTCACCTTGGGCGAGACTGGATCTGGTCCCTGGTGGCCTTCTAGTTGGAAGATGGACACTTACCAACTCTCACTACCACTCTAATATTATACTGTTAATCTGTGGAAGAGAAAGCATGGAGACATGGAGGCTCACAACATCTTTACATGTGCACTGTCTGGACAGTGTTTAATGTTGTTTCTCCTAACTCTTTCATGGCCTGTCTATTTCTGCTTTGTCCATAGGTATTGACTTCAAAGGTTTGAAAAACGTAGACGCTGGGAGGAGAAAGGAGATGGATACCAAAATGGTGCACTTGTCTACTTTGCACCAATTTTGTAGCCTTCATAATCAGTATTTACTTACTACATAGTGAATGTGTTATTAAAAACTGTTCATTACTTGTAATACTAAAATATCTGGCACTCACTGCATTAGCTGGTTTTAAGACTATGGGCGTTTTAGCGGTCACTATCATAAACAACAAACTTCTAATCACAGTTTACTCCCTGTAAGCCTTATCTCCTCTCTCCTGTGTAACATTTTAAGACTCTTCCTGTTTGATTTACATGACTTTTCCAAATAGGCAGACAATGATCACAAATCTCCCTACAACCCCCATTGCCATTATCTCCCACTTAAATATTAGTCACACAGAACATCAATGTGTTTTATAGCTTATGAGGAAATTAGGTTTGCTTCAACCTGCTATGAAGTATTAGTAAGTGTTCTTTTAATATTGTAAGGACAAACGCACATACATACATACTTACACATAGTCTTCCAACCTGCACGCTGGTTAACTTTTGCAAAATTAGATCTCTATTACTCTTGTACATTAAGCAGAAGGCAGACAGAGTTCAAACAAGTCACAAGAAAAACTATTGGAAGGGTAAAGGTGAGCTTGAGATCACAGCATACCAAGAGAAAAGCTGGGAGGACAAAAGGAAATATATTTTTAGGCCTAGACTAAAAACAAACAATACAAATCATTTGTAAAGGAAGAAAATCAAACACTGTCTCCAGCTGCCTCTTTTTACTTAAGTCAATTTTCCCATTTCCTGCTTAACGTGCCATAAATTACGTTGGTTACTATAAAGTTTGGAATGAATGTCAAAAACGAACATCGAAATCCACCATGTATGTTACAAGAATGCGTAGAGAAACAAGATCAAGTAAACAAAAGAGTGTGAAACAATCCAATAAGCTGCTAGTAAGTGAAGTAGTTAGCATCTTAAATTCTTCATAGATTTTGCTATTGGACAAACTGAAAATTCTATGACGACACAATCCTTGTCTTGTTAATGTTAACTTTCCGAACTTAAAAATGTACTAACTTACAAGTTTTTAAGGCAATGCTTATTTTTCCTTTCTTTAAAGCAATTAAATACAATTTCCAAATGCCTTCTTGCCTCTAACTGACAAAAAGGGAAAACTAACCCCAAAAGCATGTGAATCATTAAACATTATAATTATAGGAAATGACTGTCCCTGTTGCTTACCCCTAGACTGCTAAGATGTAGGCGTTTCCTCATTGCAGACACGCACCATTGGTCTGTTTGAAAGCATTTGAAAATACACATCGTTAAACACCAAAATACATCAACCATGCCAAGCACCAGACTGTCTTTACCAGTCCTGCCGTTGGAGACAATACCCCTGGGAGGTGAGGGGCGCAGGGCTAAATGGGAAATTAGGGGAGAGGGGCTAACATGAAGAATAGGACGGGTCAAGAAGCAGAGTGTCAGGGGAGAGGAGTGGATTCAGTTATGGTGCAGCTGTAATTAAGAGGGACAAACAGAGGTGTAAAGACATTAGGGCCTACTGGGATCAATACATCTTCATTGGCATTAGAGCCAACTGTGGAGCGCTGTGCTTCTCTGTTTAAAGGAGGAGACAAATGTGACAAATAAAATCACTTGTGGACAAAATACTGATGCATAAATTATAAAATGCATGCTTCAATTTGTCTACTTTGTTTCATCATTTGATTTCTATCTGTTTGATTACCTCATTTTTCATAAACCATGTGACTATTGTTGGGATCAAATATGGACCGACAGATCATGAAATAAATAAATAATGAAATAAATATTCAATAAATTGTTTTTCCTGCATTTTTCCTAAATCCTACCACCAAAATCACATTGAAAGTGATTCATACATAATAAAAAGGTTATTTGTTTGGTTATTTACCATTTTTTCCGGACTTTAAGCTGCACTTTTTTCATAGTTTGGCCAGGGGTGGGACTTGTGAAATGTATGCTTTTTTCTTCATTGTTATGCTTTTTTTTTTTTGGCTGGTGCAACTTATAGCAACAGATACTCCTGAAAATACGATAATTCGACAAAAAAAGTATAAACGACCTGTTGCAAATGTCCAGTAGCTCAAATACAATGTTATTTCTGAAGTACATGTAAGAAATTGTCTCTAGATACATTTCTAAAACACGGCATCTTTACCCATTGTTTTTTTAGTTTTACTTTTAGCCTATTCTACAAACACACAGTTTCCAAAGTTCAGAGACAATAAATAACTAATAATAAATGAATAAATGCTCAATTTGGCCATAGTTCTCAAACAAAATGAATCAAATCAATTAAATACAAAACTGAAAAATAGCAATAATTAATAAAATAGATTAAAACAAATGAAAAACACAAAGGACCACACATTTCGTAAAACTGAGAAAATAAAATTTAAAATAATCTACTGTAGAGGATAGCTCAGTCCCTCTTTCTTTTATATCGCGTCTTCTATGTTATCAATGCATCTTGTCAAATGTGATTACTGACATTTATAAATACGCATAAAAAGTTGAATGTTTCTATCTTTATGGCTCATTACTTGAAAGCTGTGTAAAAATCGCTTAGACACCTGTTGGAGGCTCCATTAGCATAGACTTCAAGAAGCAGAGGAACTTGAAGGCAAAGATAATAAAATAAAAGTGATCTGACAAGAGAAACGGGCTGCGCGCTCTGAGGACGTGATGACAGACAGAGGGAGGAGCACTGATAACCTTGGTGGGCTTAAAAGCTTCCTCCGGAGCCTAATCAGGACTCCCAATTACAGAGACGAGCGCCCAATGTCTCCCTTGTCCCGTGCGCTTGATGTCCCAGATAAACGGCATTATTAATTAAAAGACCCCAATTGAATCTCTGTGTGATGGAGGAGACTCTGGACGATTAGCTTCAGGATCTGACAGGGCTGATTTCTGCCATTATGGAGTCAAACGGACAAGTCAACACGCTAATGCACACACGCTGTTTCAGGTCTGCTGTTTAGTTACTATATTTTAAAATATTCATACATTTTCTTAATAGTGCCAGAGAAAAAATATAAGGTAGTGTGCAGGCTACATCAATTAGTTTTTATTTTAGTTGTTTTTAACTGAGATGAAATACAAACTCATAGGTATGCAACTTTTGTGGTGGGAAAGATACATTCTTACTTCTTGCTTTCCTCAGATCTGCCCTTTAATGCTGCTATGTAACAATCCAGGTAAAGCAAAATCATCTTTATGAAGACAAGCAGGTAGCGGGCCCTCCAACTAAAGTTACACAGTAAGTGATCACTAAAAATCTACTAAGGTTTCTACGTACAGTCGTCCCTCAATATCACGTGGTTCACCTTTTGTGGTCTCGATATTTTGCAGATATTTTGCTATTTTGCAGGTCTGTAGGGGACTGTAGACCATTTTCGGAAGGCGGAGCAACACCAGGACGAAGAGGTACGGTCAGAGGAACTGTGAAACATGTGAGAAATATGAGAAAATGTTAATGCCTGTCTGAGAAAAGTGTATAAAGTGTGTGATGAAGGGTTTTACAGCTTTAAAACATATATAATATTGTAAAAAATAACGCTACTTTGCGGATTTTGCCTATTGCGGGTTATTTTTACAACGTAACCCCCGCGATAAATGAGGGAACACTGTAATAGTATTTGACATTTCAATTCAGACATCTAAGAACATTCAAATGACGGATATAGATGCGTAATCAAACGTGAGATAAATGTTAAATAAGGCATTATTTGTTTACAAAAATGACACGGTACAGACAATACCCTCAGGTTTCAGAGCAATAGAATGATTTTACTGTTTGAATTAGATTATTATAGTCCCTTGATTTGCTCATTTAAGATAACAGAATGTGATTGCATGGACAAGAGGGCACATTTTGTCAGTGGCAGCCGATTGAGGAGACAGAGCTTGGCTTGGCTGGGACCTCCCTACGCACCCCTGGGGAGTCCTGGGGGATCTGATAAGCCTGCTTTCCCAGATCAGGCTCAGATTGACAGCTCAGAGCCCATAGGAAGAGTGATGGGCTTGGGATTGATATTGGTAAAAAGCGGTCTATGGTGGTGGGCCCCCATGAGTCCTTCAGAGGTTAGAATGTGTTAACCATAATAGTAGTTAAGAAAAATCAGTGTATTATGTTTTAATTAGACTAAACTAACTAAAGTATATGTGTAATATTAGGCACTGCACTTCTACTTTACCAATGAGCTTGTATTGAATGTGTGGGAGATAAAGAAAACTCTAAGAGATAAAAAATTGATTAACCTCAAACCCCACGGGACTGTCCATTTTATGATAGACACGATAGTCAAAGGAACGTTGGTTGTAGGGAATTCCCACATACAAATCAGGCTAGAGTTGCTATACGTTACATGCAAGGTTAAAGGTTCAGGTGCCATATTGTCGGGCTGCGTTTACGAGGCTGTGGTTGAAAACTGTTTTTATTTACTACTATTGTAAAACCAAACACCCCAAAATCATTAACATTATGCTGTCATTTTATATTTCTTATGTTATCAGGAATATACCGTATCTTACTGTGCAGCTCTTATGGTTTTGTAACATAAATACAAAATATATAATGTTTTCAAGTGAATGACCTATGCTGACCATGCAATCCATTTCTCCATCTTGTTTCTTTTGTACATGAACTTTCTTAAGTAAATCTATTGTCAGAGGTCTCTTTTAGTGATTGAAATAATTATCTGGGTTCACATTTAGTGGCATTTTGATTAAATACTGTATTTTTGTGTTTTTTGCATTATAGTAAATAGTAGTAAATTTAAGTCAGAAGTTTTTAACCAGCTTCTCGAGTCTCTGTGTTTCTTATGAGAGGACCCATTGTATTGGTCGTTATATTTAATAGGAATAAATAGCATTCAGTGTTGGAAAAAGAAGAGATGCGCTCTCAAGGCCACAAAGAACGACTCCGGGGCATCTGACTTAACCAGATAAATGATGTCGCAGTAGACACAGACTGCATTATTGTCCGTAGCCTGCAGACAACCTTTCACATATTTTCTTATTGGGTTGATGTAGCTTTGAGACTCAGTGTCTCTTGTGGACACACATACACTGTGGCGGATTACTAACACATCCTCATGCCCTTTATAACCGTGAATTGACCTATTGACCCAGTGTGCGGTGCCATTTACATTAACTCACGAGTCATACGCCGCACTGTGTACACTGAAGGAGATGGAGAGCTGCTGACAGACTCTCAAACCCATTCCATATAAGTTTAGGTGTGCGCGGTGTTGGCCCCACAGACTAACTGGCTCTGAGCTAATTGAGTAGAGTGTGTGGCCCCGTGCGGCCCTGCTCTGACCTCTCTGTAGCCAGGGACACCACTGAGCCCAGGCTTTGATACATTTGATACGGTTTAAGCAAGGAATGAAGACCTAAGCCTGTTTACATGTGAACTGGATTAGTGTTGGGGTGACAGTGTTGTAACAAGTATTCACTTGTAAATTAAAGCTACTAATATTATGATCAACTATCCAGTGTTACCTTGGCCTCTAGGCCTGTCACTATAATTTCTATATCGACTTATCGTTCAAAATATGAAAGCTGGAACAATATTTTTCTGGGGTCAGTATTTAGAGTTTGTACATTTTCTTGGCACTGCTGGGGATTTTTTGTATTTTTCTAGCTATGTGATAATATTTAAACTGAAAAAGTTTGAATTAATCACTTCTATGACTCATTACACATGCAAACAAAGTGTTTCATTCTGCTATTTATTTATTGCAGCTCATGATTTAGTTTTAGTTTTTGTGGTTTAAATCTGCTCTTGTGTTATTGTGTCAGTGATATGATTTAGCTTCAATATTATCGTTTATCATCTATATTTACTCCATCAATACATCGTACTTCAAACTGTCTCCTATTTGTCCTGGTTCTTTGTGCTTTTCAGCATTTAGCCGCTGTATAGAGTATAAGAATATTTTATGGACTAATGATCCACATGTAGCTTAGTTGAAAATACCATTTCCAATCTAGTGAACCCAGACTATTGGCTTGGCCATATTATTTCTGCACAATTCCAGTGATACGGTTAGATTCCCACAAGCTTTTGTGTTGAGTTGAATGTTGTTTATTATGGGTATCATGCTATTATGCATGAGTAAAATGAGTCCCTGCACATTATTGTAATAGGGTGAGTGAAAACAGGAGAAATTGGATACCTGTCTATGTGTCTCACTCATTCTCTCTCACTGGCCGCCTGTAGCTCCCCATCATGCATCATTCCCTTCCTTTTTCCTGGAGTAATGATTTGATGTTGCTAATGGCTTCCTAAATTTTGTAGAAAGGGCAGAGTCGGTCCTGTCTAGAGTTACAAAAGTTGGAGGTCTGCCAGACAAGGAGGGAAGACAAGGCGACTGGTGGGGGCTTTCAGTGGAGCCAAGCCTGGGTCATTTCTCTAGGTAAGGGATCAAGGAGTTTTTCAGTTTCAACAGGGTGTTAACCTTGTAATTGTGTCTCAAGATGTAACATGTAATATTTCCTGTCATCCAGGCACAAAACAGTGAAATTCCCTAAATAAATCAAACGCTTGTTTTTTCCATATAAATCAGGTAACAGAATCATTAGGACAAACCACGTCTTTTGAAACACTTGTATAACCAGTATAAATAAAAAAATTCAAGAAGTTATTTCTTCTATTTCTTCTCTAAGAAAGTGATAACATTTTGCCCGCAAGGTGTTTCTAACCACTGCTGGGACTAACACATGGATACACAACCTCCGCACTGCCAATAGAAAGGATTGTATTGTTGGAGCGCACTACTGCTCATTCAAGTGAGCCCACATGAAAGAAGTGGACGGAAGGCAGAATGACGAATGAATGTGTTGGTGCTTGTAGTTGACATGCCTCTGTGTCTGCTGCTGTGAGCCGGTCTGTTTGTGCGCACATGGCAGTGAGCTGTGTGTGTTTGCTTGTTTGTCACATGATGTCCTGTGGCAATCCCTAACTAACCGTACAGGCGCCAGTCTAAGGTGGGGGGGTGGGCTATGAGACGGGCATGAGAAAGAGCTATGGAGATGTGGAGGGGGGCACTCTGGCTGACTGTTGTCACATGATGGGCATATAATTAAGCCAAACTACATTCAAACTCTTGAATAACAGAGCAAATGACTCATGACCTGACTTAGCATTGTGTAAACATGAGTCTTGAGTTCAGACGACGAGCTTCTGGTAGCTCAGACACAAACTGAACATCCCATAAATAGACGCAGCCTTTGGACACACTTTCTGCTCATATTCTTTGTTCCTCAAAGCCATGTGTGAGTCTGAAAGGCGAGCATACTCTGCCAACAGTACAGAGCTTATGAAATATAATGGAGGTATTAAAAATACTTCAGTGGGGCAGGGCATTTCATCACTATCAAATTAAAAGTGTAACATAATGCCAGGGTTGTGTTTCTTAGCTAAATATCAGGCTGGTCAAACTTCAGAGACACTGGACAAAGGATGGATACTGCTCATAGTGTCTGTGTGCTTCTTTATCACAGAGCTTTAGTGATGCTGTCAAATCCAATGCCCTCTCTCCATTAATCACTGGCCTGTATGCGGGTCGAGGTTGCATGTTGGATGGCACTTTGTGAGAGTGTGCATGTGACGGAGGTGCTAGTGTTTACCCAGTGCATAAGCAGTGGTTGGCCGCAGGCCTCGAGCGGCTGGCCATGATCGGCCAGTGTGAAATGTGTCTGACAGAGGCACCCGCTCGCCCCTTTGACTCTCATTTATGACTGTTTGTGTTTGTAAGCTGATTGTGTCTGTGCTCTCAAAAGCTACATTTAGTTTATAAGCTTTAATTTAGTCTAGTGTCTTTGGTAAAACAAGACAAATTGTACCACAATATAACTTTTCTTTTTATAGTTTCTAATACCACTAAGATATTCTTACTGTGATTACTACTCAATACTTCAGAATTTATAAAATAATCCATTGCACTATTATCATTGGTCAGCTACAGAAAATGAATGAATGGGTTTTCGTCCATCTCTGTATTTTCAACAGGCCTCATCTGTCGGCCATTCTCTCCCATTTTGTTCCTGAGCTCTTGATCACCTCTCCTTCCCTCTGCTCCACATTCCTCACAGTTTTGTCATTCTGCCAAAGACAAAAGTCCGAGCCTTCTCTCAGTCACTGCACTTTTCTTTGTTTTTCCGTTTAGGACCCTCAGCGTAAGTCTGACCTGCGGTCGCTGCCCACCCCTTTTTGACCTCCATGACCTGTGACATCAGGCCTGGAGCATGACCTTCAAGGAGGTGAGCTAAGTAATGTTTTACTTCCACACATAATTTTAAAATGTCTGTATTCTTTCTCTTCAGAGTTGACTGTTATTTAGATTCTTCTGTTTCATGTGGTTAGCCTGGGTTCTGTTCAGGCTGGGGAATGATCCACGAGATTTGTGTTGGCTTAATCCAAGGTCACCATAAGGTAAGTGTTTGTAAATAATAGTAAACTTGGTTTGTACCAAACATGTCATTAGTAAAGTGGGTGTTACTATAATGACGACAGGTGGTTTCTGCTTTATGTATGTGTGTGAATATGCCTGATCACAAAAGGAGTTCCATAACAGGAAAAATGAAATGTGTTTAGTGGCTGTGGCTGAGTGGACAATAGCAAGAAGGTTCTGTATTTCTTCCGGGCACTCTAGTTTCCCACATCAATTAAAAACATGCGCAATAGGTAAATATACTCCAGCTAAGGTAGTCGTGACCCAACCTTACACTAGTTGTCTTAGGTTACTTTCATGGTTTTGCCAGTTTGCCTACAAGACACTTCACAATACCATGTTGTGATGCTTGTGATGAAAGCTACTGGAAGCAGGTAAACAAACGCTCTTGTCTGACAAAGAATTGTTGCTTAACAGTTTAAGAAACTGTAGACAGAATGAACCTTTAGCAAAGGAAAAACATCCTGATAATGTAACAGCTAATGAAGATGGAAGCTAATGTGCTAATAAGCTAATGTGACGCACCAGTTGTTACGTCTCTGAAACTATAGGTCCAATAATTAAATGAAGTTGTTAACATTATTGACTAGTAATTAATTTTTGTGTTATTTTTCTACTACAAGATGATCTCCAGTGAAGCATGTCAGCGGTGAAATGGTTTAATCAGACGGGTAAATGGGATAAATCTATCAGTCAATTTGGTCTCGCTGCTATTTTCACATGGATGATTACCCATGTTACCAGTTAGGCTGGGTGGATTAGCAGGATTAGATACTGTGTGTTTGTGTATGGGTGATGCAATTTAATAATGGCTTTGGAAGCTAAAAGTCAATCAGTGAGTCTAAATGTACAAAGAGAGGGGCAGAGTATAGCAGACAACATGACCCAGTGGCCTCGGTTTCAAGCATCACCGAGAATAATAAGACGACAGATTAATAATTTGAGATTCATTTATTAACAGTTTAAAGGAGATATATTATGTAAAATGTTACAAAGCCAGTAAATGAAAATCAGTTTCTTGCTACAGCAAATGCCACTATGAAGACACAGGGCCATTAGCAGAGAATTAGTTCTGGAGGGTTGAACAGGACGTCAATAGACCTTTTGGTTTACACTGAGAAAATGTCAAATAATTATGTTTAAAACTTTTATATATATATATATATATATATATATATATGTTAGATTATTACATTATTAGCATAACGTATCTGTAAATTTTGCATGCCACATCAATGTTCAGTGATCAGTGTAGATATTATACAAACCTCATCTATGTATTTTAATTCCTTTAAAGCGGTAACATATGAAAGTATAAAACCAAAAAGCACAGGAAAACGTGTTTATGATCCGGTCATTGAATTAAGTGCTATTGAATCCATATCATTTTAGGCCCTATACGGCTCTGCAACGCTCGGTGGTGGACGTGGTGCTTTGCCTGCTCTTATCAGGCCAGATAGTTCTCTGATAGACACTTGTACCCGCACTAAGAGGCCAAGCTCCCCACAGCCGCAGATGTAGCCGATGAGGCTGCTATGACGACGAGGACCTTATCTATCGTCATGGTGATACTTTTGATGCAATGATGACAATCGTGTTTTGTCCATGTTTACATACAACATGGCATGACAGCCAAAATCTACCTCTGTGCTGGAATGTGAGTGCCACCAATGAGGGCATGAAATAATCAATTACCAAACATAGGTACCCAACTTCTTTTTTAATGTAAGGCATAAGAAAGTGGTCATAGTCACTCAGCAACCACAGGGCAGAGTTAACATATCTTGCTCGATTTTTTTTGACTCATCGCGTGCTCACTGCGGTGTCTTTTCTTTCCGACAAATATGACAGATGCATATCAAGCGGTGCAGTCTGCTTAGGAGAGATAAGGGCTAGTTTGGTGCTGGGGTTGCAACATCCCACAGAGCCAATGAGTGAGCACAACGCTTCTTCATAGTGATCCTCAGCAGATAGGCCCGCAGTGCATGTATGTGTGATGCCACTGATAATTTCTGACTCCACTCAGTTTTGCGAGCTAACATGAAATGGCTAGGGATTGACAAGGATTGTCTTGTGTTTGGTTTTATTGAACAAGGTTCATATAAGCCTTCTTCAATTAAAATACTATTCAGACGTTATGTAGCCTTCTTATTGAGATTCTAAGTCTTAATAACTAACTCTTGTAACGTTTTATTATACAGTACATTGTATTCAAATGAGTATCATGCAGAATCATACATTTTTAACATAAGAAAATGCAAAAATCTTTCAGGTCACTTTTCATATTTGTGTATTTTAGTGTAATCAGACAGCACGGTGTTAACAGGCAAAGGAAGTGCATTTTTTCAGAGCTCTTCATCGTCAACGCTGCTCTTGAAATAAACAACTTCTGTAATTTCTTCCTTATCTGCTGATCGGACAGCTTCCCATAAAGCTATTCGCTAACCACAGCTTTTCCCTTTAAAACGTTTTCATCTTTTTCATCTTTCACCAAATGCCCGTGGTTGGTAATGGTCTAATTATATTAAACTTTTTTTTAACACAAAGCGCTTTGTGGCTCATTGACGACACATTGGCTCCTCTGTATGAAGCGCTCTGTTTGTGTTTGCATATCTTCATTAACCTGACAAGGATTATGTCAACAAAAGCAGAGACACAACAAAATCTCAGACCAAAGATAAACATACTGAAAAAATGTTTTCCTTGTGTGTGCACGCTGGACAAGGTGTGGCGAGCTCCGATTTAAGAATCTTGATTACAGCTCATGGGACACATTAATAAACACACTTTGTTGCATATATTCAAAATTATATGTAGTTATTTCTTTTGATCTGAAACTTTTTTTTTGTTTTCATTGTTTTTGTTCTCTAGATAAGTGAATGGTCAGTCATTTACTATTGAAAAGTTTTATTTTTATTTATTCCTTAATCACTGTATGTTACTCTAGCCATAAGATAAGAAAATCCTGGCATCAGTATAGTCAAGCAGCTAGTATTTTCTTTAGGGTTTTATCTTAGTCCAACCGTCTCCTAGTTTCTATTATTTTACCCATATCATCCTTGCCCATGATAAACAGTTATATGCACACTCGAAATCTGATCATTAACATGATTTTTTGTTGTTAAATATTATTAAAATGGTATGTAAACAGTAAAATCACACATCAGATTTTGCAGTGTGCTTGTCATTTAAATAATATTAAATGTCCAGAAATCCGATAATAATCAGATTTTGGTGTGCGTGTGAACATAGCCAGTGTAGGCGGAGGACCTAAACCACGAATGATCTGTGGGATGGGTGACTGACATGGGCTGGTTGGTCCTGTTCTGGTACATGTTGGTAGTAGCACCACCATTAATGCTTCCTGGTATCAGCAAGTTAGCCTGGTGGTACAATGAACAGCTTTGTGCACTGTCAAGACGAACTGTCATAATGTGCAATTAATCAAAATGTAACTGAGATAGAGATTCTGTCATCTCAACGATCATCTTATGCCTTTCAATCTAAAATAAGAACACTAAACATTGGATGGGAGCAGAGTGCAAACTTAAGAAGAAGAAATTTGATTTGTATTTTAAATGGCAATTATTAAAAGTCTATTTTTTATGTTGTGTATGTGACAAAATCAAATAAAAATAAAAAAAGTTTGATCGATCAATATGAGGAAAATTGGGATTAATGTTTTGCCATATCTCCCAGTCCTACTTGAAATGGAGGACATATTATAAAAGCCACATCTCAACATACTTATTTACAGAAACAGTGATGTAATTTAACGTAGATCTACGTTTGTGACATCTATTGCATCATTTCTGTGTTATTACAACCGGAGATACTGATAGTCAATCCATGCTTTGGTTCTTCATTTGGAAGATGAACAGCTTGTGAGTCAGAACGCACCATGTGTTGTCTCCACGGGTGTCTCCTGTCCTCCCATCTTGTCCTGTTGGCTGTCTGGTCATCTGTCCCAGTGGGAGTGTCCAGAGGATCCATCCATCCAGGGGGTAGGCACCTGGACCCATCTTCTCTGTCCTGGCTGCGTTCCAGAATATTCTCTCCGGTTACCTGCTGCAGAAAGCAAATGAGGCGAAAGAGGAGACTGCGCAGTATTGTCCCTCTGTGGATAAGGATGGCAGCTCCAGACGCCCTCTCCCCTGAGCCCGTAGCACTGTACTTGCCCCCCGTTGGTCAATGGCGGACTGAGGGATGAATAGGAGGCTTGTTCTGGGACAGCGTGGATGAATTTGTCTGTCGGAGCAGGGCCTGAACACTACCTGTCCCATGTGAGAGTCCTGAATGCTCCCTGTCCCCAGTGGGAGGAGGGCGACCTCATTTTCAGGGTGAGAGACGGCCCGGTGTCCACGCCCTGCTCCTGTCAGCCACTTTTACAAATACACGTACTTGGACAAAATGGGACAAAATGAAAAAGAATAGAAAAATGGGCAGATGATCACATGATGACTGCTTTCTTTCAGCAGGAATTGTCAGTGAAAAGGAGAGGTTCTGGCCAAGCATGACATAGTGGAGCAGAACAGTCGTGGAGGTGTATTCTATTAACCATAAACCACCCGTGATATCTATTGTGTTAACTGTATGCAACTCTTTCACAAACTTCAATACAACCACAGACTCAAACATGATGCTCAGTGTTTTTACTTCCCTAATTATATTCATAGTTAATAGTTGGATTCATATCTTTATTTAGAATTTGTATAGGAAGATTTATCTGAAGACTATCTGAAGATCTTTTGCATTAAAAGTAAACAAACTTTGCCAATACCACCTCAAAACGTATGGTTAAGTTTGAAATCTTTACTCATTTGCTTCTGTCATTCAACAATTATTAATTAAGTTCTGAGCAACCACAAATTTGATTAAGGTATTTTGCTTGATATACACTGTACACGTTTTAAAAATAAATGTTGATGTTTTTGCTACAAACATGAGAGATTAGTGTTAAAATTGTTGAGCCAGTTACACAGTGCAGTGCCCATTAGCAGATATAAGCCATGTGCAGCCCGAAGAGCAGTGAATTACACATAAACACTAAAAGACTGTGGCACATAATCAATCTCTTTTTACTGTCTGCCTTTGGTCTTAATTGATCCTAATAGCACAACCAAAGTATTTCTGGTTGGAACTTCCGACTTCCTGTGTTGCTTTTTTCTTGCTTTGAAAAAGTGTCTGAAGTTGAGTGAGCAGCTGCAGCCTTCCTGTACACAGGCATGAAAAACAGATGAGGTTTTGACTCATTTCTGGAGATCGTGTGTGTGATTTGCACTGTGGCAGGTCGGGATGTTAGCAGAGGTCATCTCTGATTATCAGTTGTCACTTGAGTTGACAGAATTGACACTACACTACATACATACATGGTACAGCGACATACAGTGCACACGATTAACTCAAAAGTGTCATTGTGATCTACCTTTCACCTGCACTTCCATGAGTATCTTCATCCCTGAAAAGAGAAAGTTTATATGGTGACTAAAACTTATAAAGTTACTAGACCAAATTGTGCAGAAATATTGCTGTATTTTTACTTCCTAATATGTCATTGTAACATTACTCAGAATGATTCTTGTCTATGGAAAATATAACAAAAGAGTTGTCTTGCACACAAAACACAAAAACATACACAATTAAATGGATAATTATTACCGGTACATTATTGTATTTTCATAGTTAGTCACAACAGCATTTGCCTCTGTCATTGCCCTTTTTGGCTTCTTCAATATGTATACACACACCCACACACACACACACATATACATATATATACACACATACATACATACATATATACACATATATATGTGTGTGTGTATCTAATATTTTAGTGAAATACATACATATTTTGATACATGTCCATGCATTTAAGGTCAAGTGTATGCATACTTTGTCCTTTCTAGCTCTAATGTTATTCTGAGTAAGGAGAGAGGCTTTTTACGTTAGGCCCAAGCAAAGGTCAACCCCCCTGCCCTCATCTTGCAACACACACAAGACAAGACCTGCATCTGAACCGTGGTGCACTTCCTTTAATCTCTAGCATCACTCTCCCCCCAAGTCAACTTTTGCGAGGGGATGGTCAGGATACCTTTTGATTTGGCTAATTCAATTTGATGGAAAAACAAATACAAACGGGGAGTAGAAGACAAGACGTGGGAGTACTAGCCGGAATTGAAGACCAAAAAGGGATCGAACAAGCGGAAGAGCGCAGGGCAGATAGGGAGTCGAAGGGACCTGCAAACTGCCCATCCTAGGTTGAAGTCGTAAAGTACTCTGATGTAGGTGCTGAGGCCCTTATCTTAGAATTTAACTTACTCTTCCCTCTTTTTTTGTGTGTTTTCTTTGGAGTATACTTTTGGGAAAGCAACAGTATGAAAACTAGCATGGCAAAAAAGAGTTGTAAGGGTTTCCTCTGATGTTAACTCGGTAGTGAACTTGCTAGGTTGCAGGATAACAAGCCAATTCATTATTTTATTTAATACAGTTTTGATTATTGTGTATGTTGTCCCTTGCTCACAAGTTAAAGTGATTTATTCTTCTGATATTAATATATTTTTATGTCTAATATAGACATGTATAATTGGTGAATATACAGTATTGTATACTTTATTGAACATTTTCTTTTTTTTTTTTTGGATTGCGTGACAGTCTAGTATTTGCATTTTCATTTCATACCAGATATCCTTCCTGATTAAATGGTCACTTAGCTTTTCCATCCGTCCAAATTAAGACTGGGATTTGATTCCATGTCACAGAGTTGAACCCCTGACCTCCTGGCTCAACACCTAATTTCCCTTATACCGAACTGAAAGGTATGTTAATTACCCACCTTGCTCATAGCAAAGCCTTAATATTTCAAGAAATAGTACAAATGTGTATTCAAAAACACTGCTCTGGGAGTTAGTGGTCTGGCAGGCTGCGGGATTATTTTTAGTGGAGCTGCTCGTTCCCTGTGGAGGGCCTCACTGTAGAGTGCTGGCTCTCTGCGTCTCCCCTCTCAGGCCCTGGGAGTCCGGCCAAGCAGCCGACAGCAGCACTCGGCCAGTCACCAAGCACCAAGCGGGAACCCACAGCAGCACACACACACTACCCCACAACAGCTCAATACACACACACTCGCTGCTAACTGCCTAGTGTCCAGCATGACATTTTCACTGGTGTGCTGCTCAGCGAGGGGATCAGGGACACACTTTAACCTGCAACAAGCCTGTCGTCTGTCAAGGCTAGCTCTTCTGAATAATACCAGAGTTTTCTCTATGTGGCTACGAATCTATGAATAAATAATATTTTTTATTGAACTTGAGACACACATGTGAGCAGAGCTTTTTGATTTTGCAATGGGACAGTGCTGGAGGCATTTTAGGGCATGCTGAACTCAGAAAAGATAACCCCAATTTGCCCCTAATAGGAGCCAACTCATTAGTCCTGGCTCTGTTTCTGTAGACTCTTTATTTTACTGTAATCGCCCAAATGGGAGTGGGAACCAAAAACAAATAATTAATCTGAAAGTGCATAAAAACCCCAGAAGCAGCAGATGAGAGAGGGACGGCTGTTTCCTGGCACTCTCAGCTGCATGTACATCTGCAGTGCAACACACACACACACTGCCTCATGTGTGTGTTTGCTCAGGTCGCTTGATTGCCTTTCCTTCCTCTTTCTCTCTCCCACTAAAGACCTGCTGTCCTTCCTTCGACTCCAGGCACCTCAGCCTGCTCAGACTTTGTCCAAAAACACAAATGCAGCGTCATCTCTGTCTCATAAAAACACAAAATTAATATGGGAGATGTAGTTTTGTGTTTGCAATATCAGCGATTGCATTACCTTGCAAAAATGTTCTTGACACTAATACACATCAATGGAAATTTGTCCATTGCCTTTAGAATAAAAAAACATGGTCGTTGCTAATTATAATTTAAGGTAATCATGGCATGTCGTGGGTGAGTTGTTTTTACTTTGCACTTAAGTAGGGCTTTTTGGTTTTATTGCAACATATACTTTAAATTTGAAAAGGTTTGAAGTTTAGAAAAATGTATTCTGGAAATATGCAGTCTGGTTAAATTTGTATAACTTGAATTCATTTGATGACAACCTAAGTATCACTTCCAATGCTGGTAGAACTTTGTAGCTCTTACAATACAGTTCTCAGATCTAGTTGATTCACATAATTATTGTATCTCCCAATGTTATACTATTGTAAATGTGGTGCGTTTAATAATAAATAGTGTTGAGAATGATGGTTTGTTCTTGAGCGCGGAGCACGTGGGTATGTGCATATGTTTGACTGTGTAGAAGCCCTGAGCTGGAGTCTGCTGTCTGGGCACAATCGTCCAGCCCCAGGCCTCGACTCCACAAAGAGGCCTTCTCTGAGGACTGCAGCATCACAGATAGAGGAGGAGTCTGACCAAAGCATTATCACGCTTAAACCATCACAGAGCGTCCTCCATCCGTCTGATATCACATCATTTTGACAATGAAACCGTCATTAATGTGCCTACGACACGTTAGACTGTTCATTTCATTAAAACATAATAATGATATTTAATTTTTTTAATTTATGTGGAGTTTATAATTTTACTTTCTGGTTGGACATGGACAGCAAATGTAAATGTAATTCCATAATGTTAACAGGGGCTAAAAAACTGACTAATTTACACAATGGTTATGATTAGACTAATAAAAATAAATTACAACACTTTTATTTTGTTAAATGAATGGTTTAAACAGTCTGCACATTTTGGGTGGAATTATCGTGTTGATAACATAAGTAGAGGTATCCTGTGAACTCGGCACTACTTCCTATATTTTTGTATTTCTTCTGAACTTTTTTTACACAAACTTAACTGATATAAAACTGTGATAAATATTTACCACAAGTACTTTTGACTTTGAGAGAGTTTGGACGGATACTACTCAATGCAGGGACGTTCCAGCGGCTTCACGGGGCACACACACGACGCAGTGATGTGGTTCTTTCAGTATTAAACTTTATTTTTTCCTTTGCTTTTGTGAGATGGAAAAATGATAAAAACTTACAGCTTAGGGACTTTTCATCTAAGATAGGTCAGTGTTTTCTTTACATAATTACCATGAAAATAAAATTATGACAGTTTCTATGTGTCTTTGACAAAAGCTTAGAGTGAAAATAAATTATCATAGCAATAATTACAACATCCAATATTACAACAATAATAAAGCAATTAAGTATTTATAAACACTTTATTTACTTTTTTTTTCAGTTTTTATAATTGTTTGTATTAAAAACTGTGAGCCTTGTGGCGTGTACAATCCAGCATGTGAAAGAAGCACTGGGTTATGGGTAATGTAGCCTTGGTTTGAATGTTTCAAACTGAGCTTTGAGGAGCCAGTGCAGGACCTATGTATCTCACTCCTAATGAGACGGTGGTGAGGTGGACCTCAGGACCTCAGGTGGTGAGGTGGACCTCTCGTCAGTCTCCTGTTACAGGGTCAAGGAGAGGCAGTACCAAAGTGACTTAGTAAAATAAGCACAACTGTTAAAAGTGTCTTCATTCACACACTTCTGTGGTCTGGTCGCTGCAAGGGGATTTACTCTCCTCTGTCCCGTTAGCTCTTCATAGAGTCCATAATGTCCAGACATGACCTTAGTCCGACCACTGTACATGACACCAGTCCACTGGAGCTCTCACAGAGAGCCCATGGCGTGTGAATGACCATGCAGATGTGAAGGCTCTCAGTGTGGCTCAGCCCAGACCGGCGAGCGATTAGAGTGGTGGGGGTGACCGAATGAAGGGTGAATGGGCGTGGGTGTGGGCAGCATGTGTCCGGAGTGGCTGAAGGGGGGCAGGTGCCCCATGTGGGTCATGTGGCTGGTGAGGCCGGGAGCAGCTCCAAAGGGAGACGCTTTGTCCTGCATGCACTTGGACAGCTCATCGAAGCTATCCCCCGCTCGTTTGTTTCTCTTGGACTTGCTGGACATCTTTCGGTTGCGTGTCTGGATGCCTTCCTTCTTCATGGTCAGGGGCCTGTTGACCTGTGGAGAACAGAACATTAGCTTAAGGCGAAGCACTCAATAAAGTCACACAGACTGCGCATAACAAGGGATGCATAAATCCTCTGTGTATCAAGAAACTGTTATTTAGAATGTTATCTGTGGCTGAGCGATGTCAGACAGTATGGTTAAAAGTAATAAAGCAAAAATACAGATATTTGTGTAAACATTTGGTTGAACAACAACAACATTCCCGACTACTGAACTCATCAGTAATGTAAGTAACAGTGTCATGTACATTGATGTGATTTAGAACAGAATTGGAAAATAATTAAATCATAAATTCCATGTTATATCTTTTAACTACTAACTAAAACATTGAAAGTATTTTAGTTAGTAGTAGTTTTACTGAAAGGCATGGGCCATTACAGCATAGACTTACACTTGGATATGTTTATGGTAATCAGAAATTATAATGTTGGTCAATTAATGCTATAAATATTAAGCAGCAGTTTTGCATTTATAATCTTCATTATGTTTTGAGGCAGGGGTGTGTTTTTGCTTTTGTCCATATTCAAACCCAACTGAGGGGACATTATGAATACATGAGGATGAGGGTCTGGCTGGCGCTGAATGACCTGTTCAGACAAATCCTCATCAGTGTAACCGACGCCGTTACACTGACAGACCGTCCCACCCGCTGCCTCTCCAGAGAGTACCGCCCCCATTCAAACCACCATGCACTTATAAAAACACTGGGTTCTGCCTCACAGGACCTTCGCACTTCTTATGCTCCTAAATCGATGGGAGCTGTCCGCCCACTTGACCAGCTAACGACCAGTCGCCTTTCCTCTCCGTGCCAAACTCTACTGGACTTACATTGTGCAGCTTGTAGTAAAGACCGCAGGCGTTGCACACCGGGTCCCCGTTGCCGTTGCGCCTCCAGAGCGTGGTGGTGGTGGTTTGGCAGTTCGCGCAGCAGGTGCCTGCACGTCTTGCGGCGGACTGCAAGAGAACAGAGAAGTGCGTGTTAAATAATGGCCCATTGGAAGTCTATGGAGAGGTCATACTGGACCCCTGAAAAAAAACAAAAAAAACCCCAGAAATGTCACGCCTGTATTAACGTATAATAGATCACATGTGTATGGCCCAGAAATCATATCGTAAATAGAAATCTGTAGACTGTTGTTAACACGTGCAAAAACCCTACAAAAGCAGTGTCACATTAATTTATCTAACTTTATTATTCAAACTGTGTGCATCGCTGTGCTCACATTTTCTCATGTGCTCAGTTTAAAACGACACTATTTGTCGCAGTGGACTTAATTTCACTAACGTTTATATCATGTCATATTTAAACCATATGATTGAATAACCTGCGATTATAAATACACAAAGAGACTCTGCGTAAATGTCTTACTTATAAGTTGCGTAAAAAACTGTGTTGTGCCTGGTAACGCGCCCCACGTGCATCCATTTGGGATCAATTATTCACACATAATAAGAAACATTGGCTTTACAGGCAACGACCCCACGGCTAAACATCGTTGTTGCTTCTTAATCAACTGTATTTTCAGATGTGATTGACCAATGCATAAACCCAGAGCTGTGCGTCTTTGCGCGCTGTACGGATACGGTAACTCATAAATCCATGTTATTTTCCAATGAACGCCCTGTGCGCCTCGTGCCTTCACTGCGGCTCCAGTCACTGTTGTGGTGGTCGCTCTACAGAGTTATATGTCAGTGTGGCCAGAGAAATGCAGCGCGGTGGTGGAAGGCGGAAACAGCCGGGAGTCTGACTTCCTTATCTGGGGCGGACAGATATCCGGATAGGAAACAACTGGATGCCCCTTTGAACACTATAGTCTGAAAAACACTTGAGCTGAAAATGCAAAGGCACACGGGCCGAGCCGCTGGAAAAATGTAGCGTTACGGAGGAGGGATGGTGAGGTCCGGGAGGCGAGCACAAAGTTTCATATCAGCGCTAATATCTGGGTAATACAGGTCAGGCAAGGGCGAGGATAATTCGCACTTCAGTAGTCATGGACGTTTGATAATGAAAAAATACATAAAAGTATATTGAATATGTGGAGTAAAATTGTGGAAAGTAATTTTAAACAAAGATAAAATCAAAGTAGAAGGCGTGTGCTTGTATGGAAAATGTTGAGCTGAATGATTAGTGCAGTTGTTTTTAAATGCTGTCATGAAATTCTTGTGTTTGTTTTAACTCTTTCTGCTATTGCACCAATACTGAAATGAGCTGTCAGGTTCAGAGTTTTCCATATGGACAGGATCACTACATCTCCCCGTTACTTCACTTTATTCAGCCGTGGTGTTAACTAAAGCAGCATGGGCATTGGTATCAGTAACAGTATCAGAAGTACCACCAATAATGATAGCAGTAACAATGGCAATAGTAGCAGTATTGTAACAGACCGTGAAGGCGGATCATTGGGGGTGAGAGGGACAAACAATTCCAGGAAGATCATAGGGAAAATATAACTTTCCTGGAATTGTGCTGCCGGCATCTGCTTTGTGCTCATATGTTGGAGCCTTCACAGGGGGGTTCAAGTGTTCGTTTTATATATGGACTTACCAGTCTGCGTTTGGGCTTTATGAGAGGTCTGTTTTGGCCATTCATCTTGTGGTACAACCCACAGGCGTTGCACAGGTAGTGGCCGGTACCGTCCCGCCGCCACAGGGGAGTCGAGGTGGCGCCACAGTTCACACACTCACGGCCCTCTGTGTAGAATTCAGAAGAGGGAGACAAGAGGAAAATTTATATAATTAAAAAGTTCACTCTGATATACAAGATCAGATCATGAGCAACCTGATAGAAAAGTTTGAATACAGTAGACACATGACAAGTGCAGGTTGATCCAAGGATATATTACAGACACCTCCATGTAAAATGAGCAGGGATGAGAACACAGCCAGAACATGCAAAGGTGTCCGATAGGTACAAAAAGACACACCACCAAATGAGAACTACATTATTTATTGACTTACTTGAGATGAAACTTAAGAAACTACAGAGAAAACTAGTGCCTCATGTAAGACGCGGTAGGTAAAAATTAATATTACCATAGGCGTGAGCAGCTTCATGTGGTATAAAGATTTGTTATCACATGGTTATGATGTGGCTATATTTTGTACAGCACATAAACTGTAATTATTAATGATGATATTGAAAATCCATTAAGAAAAACTCGACCGACACAACCTGCTTTTGTAGTTTCTGTCCCATACACGCAAGACCTGACTTCAAACAGCCTGTTGCCAAACAAACTGCTTCAATTAATTCAAGTATCTGTCTCTCCCTAGAGCATCCTCTCATTCTACCTGTTAAAAAGCGAGCAACACCCTAAGTCCCACCCTCTCACCATAAAGGAATTTGACCTGAGCAAAACCCCAGCACCTTTTAAATGCATTTCTCTGTCTCTCTGTCTCACTCTCTCCACATTATTTCTTAGGCATCATGTAGAAACCACTGTTGAAATAACACATTATGTTTTAAATGCTGCATCATTAACAACAAAAGAGCTGTTGCAATTCTAAGATAAAATGGGAAGGTAAAAGGTTGATGTGGTGGAGAAAGGTGCCTAAGAGGAAGCCACACTACTGTAAGGTATCTGTACTGACAACTGAAATGTCATTGTGGCATTTTGTCCAACAATCAATCACTATTACTGGCTCTGGACACTGGCCTTTGATAGATAAGAGGCGTTTTAATGGCCGAGCTGATATGTTTGTGTTAGTGACTCGGCCACAGCTCAGCCAGCTTCTTTTAAATGTCACAGTGTAGCATTTCTCTGCCTTCAGTCACACTATCAGGCCTGAGCATTCACCTGGTGTAATAAAACACACTCTTACAATGGGCCACCATTTTCATAATTACAAGAACACACACTGTGGCTAGTTAACAGGGTGTTCTGCTGGTCTGTTTTTTCTTGTGCATTAATTCAGTGGGAACAATGTAAGGAAATTACAAAGCCTTTACAAATTGTACTCAAAAATACTCCATCACCTAAGCATTCTCCAACACGCCATTGAACCCGTTTAGACATTCACAACCTACTCAACTGTGGCCCTGCTTCTAAAGAAAAACAGTAATGGGTCTTTCTGAAATTCCCAAAGAGAAAAGTGGGGAGTTCACATGATGCGACTGCATTGGGCCAAGGGCATGCTTTAAAACAGCAGGACTCCTGCTTTGTTAGCGCCTGGATCGTGGTGGGCGGGTGCGTGTCGTGATTTGTTCGCTTCAGAGGTATACAGGATGTGGCAGAAGCCAGGTCGTCGTGACTCCATCGCGTTTAGGATCACTAAAGGAGGCCATATTTAACAACACGAGCAGGGAGCACGCATGCACTCTTTACACAGCAGCACGAACTGAATTATATGCGTCACAAACTAAAAATGATTCAAATTCAATTTTAACTATCAGAACCATTTTTGTCTTACAGGCTACCTGAATCAAAGTAATATAGGTCTATCAGCAATTTACTTTTTTCTGATTCAGCTTTTAGTATAATTCTTGTTTTTTTTAATGTGCACAATATGTTCAGCCACAAGTCAAACGAAATAAATAATAGGCCTGTAGGCTAAGTAATGGCTAAAACAGATAATTGCTATGGGCAAAGATGATTTGAATAAGACGATACTTTACTAAGCTATAGGGATGAGGGGCTGAGGGAAAGGCAAACACACGTGAGACTCACCTGAGCTTGACCGAGCTTTGCTTTTGCATTTCGGCGTGAAGCTGGAGGAGGACGCGCCGAGCAGGCCGCCGTGGTGGAACAGGCTGCCGCTATATTCGTGGGGTGTGGGCAGGGGGTACGCAGGATACGTGGGGATGGGGTGGTGAGTGGCTGGAGTTTGGCTGTTCATGGGTGCTAGGCCGCTCCGCAGCGGGCTACAGCTCTCCATCTTCATTCCATCACCAAGTGGCACTTGGTATTTGATTGAGTCCTTCTCATCCATACGCGTAGAGGTGGGGGACGTCGGCCCAGGGTCCGGGGACACGTCCTTTGGTGGAGTTGGAGGAAAGCTGTATAGGTGCGGACTAGAGTGGGATGCGGGCGTAAGAGACGAAACTGGTGCTGTACCAGCACTGCTGCTGCACGAATAGGCCGAGCTGGTAGGGTGCAGGCCAGATTTGCTGAAGTGACTGACCGCCCATGCGTTATGGTGGTGCGCCGCAGACAGAGCTGCTTTCCCTGGATCCAGCCAGGGAAGTCCGGGGCTGTGGATGAGGTGCGGCCGGCAGACCTGGTTACCAGTGAGCCGTGCTAAAAAATAAAAACAAATAAAATAAAATAAAATACAAATATTATTCTAACTCTTTGAACACACACAGAAGCGCCAACTCTTACCTTTGATCTGATATGAGTTAGGAATGTCGGACATTTAGTTTCAAAGGTTTTGGAGTTTCAAAATAACTTGTTAATAACTGTTTCGATCTGCTACGTCACCCTCACGCGCTTTTTGCTGTATGGCCTCAGTAAAAATGATCTCTTCGGGCCGAAGCAGCTCCCGCTCTAAAGATGGTTATTAGTAATTTTGCGGGTTTTGTTTTATATCCGGGAAGTAACTCTCTCTCTCTCTTTCTCTCTCTCCAGAAACTCCTGCCCCTAACAGAGAGGGGTTACATGACTTCCTTTTCCTCTCGCTGTCATTTGTTAGAAATTCCTTTTAGACTGTGTTTGTGGTGGCGTAGAATGACAGGAGTTGTTCGATACTCACTGAAAAATTGTGCACTAACTCCGTTAGTGAATATTTTTTCCTGGCTTATTTTTCCTGACTGTACAACACTTATACAAATATTAACAATGATGCAATAATTTCTACTAGACCTATTTATTATCACACACTTATTAACATTGATAAACACTGAAGGCAAAAGTAGCTTCTTTAAATGAATAAATTAGGTCTTAATCTAATTCCTTTCTTCTGGTCATTAAACATAGCCTGTCTTACCGTGCGCTTGGCTGTAGGCTCGGGCTCTGGAGTTGGAATAGTAAGGATTCCCTGGAGAGTCCAAGTGGTTGAGGAACATGTCCACTTCGTCCTGGGGTAGTAGTGGCGTCATGGGCTCCATGTAGTTATGGCCCAGACCGTGGTGGTGAGAGTCGGGGTGCTGGCCGTTCAGCACGGCGTGGTGGTGCGCCATCCACCGAGACTGATCCGCCGCTGCGACCTCCATGTCTCAGTCCTTTCCCTCAGTACGTCTTCAAATTCCTTTATCTCCAAATGGAAGTTAGACAGTCCTTATATGCTATATAGAAACGTAAACGTCCTGCGCCGGAGATGTACAAATTATGACATACAATCCTTTAGCCGGTCGTTCCTCTCTTTCTTTTTAGACCTGCAAAAAATACAAACAATACTTAAACAAATCGCAATACTGTCTCTGCTTAAAAACACATATTTTACACAGGACTGACGCATAAAATCCGCCCATTAATTGTACTAGACTTCATGCGTAAAAGTCCATCTCGACGCCTGGGACGTAAGTGTGTCCCGTATGAGTGCAAACACTTGTGTCTCAGTGCCTACCTGTTGCCGTGTTCATCAGCTGAGGACAAACGTTGGCTATGATATGTAACTCCTCATCCGTGCGTTCATTAATGAGATGTGGCGCAGACTGATGCGGCTGGCGCCAGTAAATTCCCATATCAAGCCGCTGGGGGCGGGACCTCAGTCTGAGCCAATCAGGTCAACGCTGTCGCTATTGGCTCACTGCATCCCCACTCAACTTCTTCCAATTTCCATTTTTCTACATCGTAAAAGCTAAAAGACTTATCAATCATCGACATAATTTCTTCGGGTCTTTCTCCACCCAGCTCACACTGAATGGGCATGAGTAACAGATAATCGGCTTTTTAAATGAAGCATAGAGGTGTCCTGACAGCGGGCAGTAGGCGACTTGACGGAGTGAAAAATACCGTGCACTCCTTAAGTATAGTAGGCCTACTTAAATGCCAGAAATAACGATAGAAATATTTATATTTCAGATTGCCAGATATTTTTATAGGGTACTTCATATTGATCCATATTTGTAATGTGACGGCCTTGGCAACGTTATTTGTTGATTATAACAATTCTAATGATTGTAAGTGTTGGTTTTGGCTCACTGCTGTTATGTAAATAAACAGCGTCTTCAACACTTCTAAAACCAACAGAGGAGGAGTCAATTTATGACCTCCAAATTGAGCCCATTGTTGACTGCGCCTAATTGTCTTTAATTAGTAGCAAGACATTCTTCTTGTGAAAACAGTGGCTTTGTCTCGGGGACAACCCAATCAAACAGTTCGCATACTAATGGCGCCTCTTTCTTACCTGATGGCACCGGGATGGGCCACTGCGAGGCCCGTGCCTTCCATTTAGTGACAGTCTTGCTCTCTGTAACTGTCGCCTACAACCGAGTTAAAAGTGAATAATAATAACTTAATAATGCAAAAGGTACAACATGCATTTATTTTATTTTAGCTTGACATATCAGCCTCTTTATAAGTAGGACACCAATATATAGATTTATAACATGAAATAGTAGGATATATTTTTTTTTTATTCATGGTCACTCCTAATGCGTAAAAGTTTGCGCTTAAATGCGTGCGTAAAGATGCCACGCAGAGTTGGCGCTTGACTATTTGTGTGTGGCTCAGAGAATAATTGGAGGTGGGTCAGAGACTGGACTCTCCGACAGGGTGACGCCGGGGCCTGACATCACCTGCGTCACGTGGGGGTTGATATTTGGGGTAGACGTCAGATATTACCTCTGTAAACTTATAGAGAAGTAAAAACCCACATTAAACACTCTGGGTCTGTGACCTGATGGCATATAAGCGCGGTGCAACCGTACGCCATTCGCCAGTTCTTAAATCACCGGCTTATTGTCAAAGGGGCACAAGAAGCACTGAGCTGATGAGCTAAAATCAACAAATTAGTGCATATGAGGCAGAGGAGGGGTGGCACCTGAACAACATTCAACTCGCATACTCAGCAAGAGATTTATAAAGCCATTACACCTATGTAATAGATTGCTAATACTAATTACTTACATTTATCGTCACATTTGACAATCAATATTTGTATTTAATATTTGCAATACTGTCAGATTTTACACATTTTACCCAATTGCTGTGCACACAGGTTGATGTTTTACTTTCTGCATTAAAAAGCATACAAATCATACACATGTAAAGGTGCAAGCAGCAGCAGCAGATTTCAAAGTTTGGGACAAATCAGTCTGAGTGCTGCTGATGATCATTGCTGGCTGTCTGTTTGCCAGATGGATTACTTAGCAGGATTTAGCTGTGTGTAATTCATACCTTCATTAATCCCATTTGTATCTGTGCTAGAACAAAAGATAGTAGTGTGGTAGTGATTGGGTGGGGAGAGAGATAGTGTTTTTTTTCAAGGGCACAGTATTGTTTCACACAACAACGATGCCATACTAAAGATGGGGAGGCTTCAGGTAGAACGGTTTGTAGCCACAGGAGCTAATGAACAACAAGATTATCAATCCGATCTATGCTGTTATTAAATGGGATCGGCTTTATCTACCTGTTTGTTCCCATTGGGCATGGCCATCCATCACTATCCGGAGTGGAGGTGTGTGACTAGAGAGAGTGAATAAGAGAGTAGTGGGGCATTGGGACGATCAGCCAAAGGATGACACAAACCAGTTCAAGCATTATTGCCCCTTTTACTAACGGCTAATTAGATTGAGTAGAGGCAATGGGAGCTTTATGCACACATATCCTCAGACACACAAGGGTCTGGATGTCCTACGACAACACCACCCATTCCTTGTTAAAATGTATTACAACATTAATAATGTGAGATCCGGGGGCACTGCTATATTGTCCATAAACTTTAAATAGGTATTGAAAAAATGTTGCCAAAAAGGTAACGCTAAAAATGCATGGCCAATGTAACACTTAAGGGCCATTATTACACTATAATAGAATATAATCTCATAGGCTACAGGTACAGTCTATACAGTACGTGCTCGTAGACCTTCGGTCGCCCCTGTCTCAGCTTCTCTTTTGTACTGGCGTGATTGCTCTTTCTGCTGATGAAAGAGGTCTGCTCAAAGTCATTATGCATTTTAAAGCGTGTCAATTGAATACTTTGTTCTCACTAATATCACGCTGATGATACACTAATCCATTTTGCGATCGACCCTTTTTCAGGAATAGAGCACCTTGCCCACGGCGACCTTAAACAGCTGCTGTGCAGGGGCTGTTTTTGTGTAGCTCTGGGATTATACATTTGTATAATATAACCTAATCCTGAATACAAAGACATAAACGGATAAAAGCCTGCAACTGCTGTGTATTCTCAACTAAATAAACATGTCTCATGAATCAGTGACAGTAGGCTAATGCGTACAGTATTAAGCAGCGCATCAAAAATTGAAGCCTATGTTTACGCACCATTTATAATTCACAGCATCGTTTAAATGTTGTTCCACGCGGCTTACAGTAACCAAGCCAAAGAAGGTTCAGCTTTCTCGTGGAAGCAGGTACTCAACCCAAGAAATATTCTTATTGCAATTACAAACGTTATTCAGACAATGAACCGTGGAAAAGCCAAGTCACATTATTTATTTTAATATTAATGACTTACCTCTGTCTGTCAGCCGGTTTGATGCGTTAGCTTTCAAACCAGTGACCATTTGGTCCAGTCGATGCACTCATCTATTATCCCGGCTGAGTCCTTAAATAGTAAAAAGACACTACAACCGCGACGATGTCCTGTAAAAGACTAAAGGAGTCGACCGAGACACCAGAGTCAAAGCGCACACATGCACGGGGACAGCACTTGCGGTGCGTCCTTCTCTTACTGTCTCACTCTGTGCAGTATTTGCGCCTCCCCTCACTGTAGTACTGTGGATATGTGCACAAACTTGTGCGGCTCCAGGAGCAGGGCTGAAGGACAGTTATACGTAATAGCACGTCAGCCCACACCCTCGCTCCTGGGTCCTAGTTGTAATATGGCCCAAGTCTGCGGTTCCAAAAATGAGCAGTCATCTTAATAACACAACTTAAACTGAGTGACACTTTCACACACACACACACACACATCACCACTTTTATTATTCAGTTCAGTATAGTATACGTGCACCACAGGCTACCCCGTTTATCCTGCGCATCTCAATTACACCTTTGCCATTTGTCTTTAATGTCTGATTTACAGTATAAATATATACATGTTATTTTCATGTGACTTATGCTATAAGTGCCTTGGATCAAGTTTACGAATTTTGCTACAACAGAGTTTCCCAAAGGGCACAAGGGCTGTGCGTAAACAATGCGTAAAACGATACAGTTTTAGCTGCCGTTTAAAAAAGAACTTCTTCTTATATGTATCTATAAAAAGTGTGCAGAGTTTTGCGTGCATCTATGCTGCACAGTAAGCCCCAAAAGACTTAATGAGATGTTGGTTTGTGTTAGAAATCCCCTACCTCCGCATTAAACGTGATAAAGACCCCAGCAGAAAACATCTCTTTTAGATGCGTTCTGTGCTTTGTGTCCACACACCAACAACAACTTTGTAAAACATGCAAAGCCTCTAAATCTTCTGCACGCGACCCGTCCTCGTGCGCTGCTCCATAAGCAGGTGCAAGAGCGCGAGGACCTCTGCAGCTCGAGGTTTGTGTTCCCTAGAGTGCACACGCGCACATCAACAATACACAAGAAAAGAGAAAAGGTCGTCCACTGAGGCTGCATTAAGAACGTCTGCGTGAATGTGAAGAACTGAACGTGTATAATTTAAATATATGTGACTAACGCATTAGCTGGATACACACAGGCCTGGTAAAAACATCTTAAACATAAATTCATTCTGTGCGTGTTTTGACTGAATCTATAGGCCTATAGGCTTGGCATTTTCTTAAATAAATCTTATTTGGGAATCTTTAATCTGTTAACTGCACTTAAGTAGGCTACACTAAAATAGTTGTATAGTGTTAGGCCTTTGTAGCCTGAGATCAGTCAACACATTTAAATATGCCTTTCAAAAAGTAGTTTTATTTTTCTGTTGGGTTGTATATGTGAATAAATGACTATGCAGTCAGACGTTAAATGATTGCAAGGCTTAAATTATGTAGGCCACTATTTTAGACAAAGGTGATTGTAAATTCAATTGAAATATTACAGACGTGGTAATTTATTTAGCCTAATCAGTAAATCAATAGAAGCAAATGCTTATTATTATTATTATTATTATTATTATTATTATTATTATTATTATTATTATTATTATTATTATTATTATTATTATTATTATTATTATTATTGCCATGCTCCACTCGGGACAGTGTGTAGTCCAGTTGTTTTCTCGCAGGACATTCTCTATAATATGCACACTGCATTAGATGGCCCTTCTCTTGTGATTATTACCAGGGGTAATATTTCATCGGCTTCACGCAATCTTTGTTGTGTGTGAAGATAATAAATGGCCTAATCGTTATCAGCAAACTGCTGGGGGTGTCAGCAGCGACCGAGGCTGCGAGCGGGCTCCAAAGTGCTGCTGAATAAATTGGTGTTCCTTATCTCTCTCTCCCAGATTATCACCGCCTTTTCAAACTTGCACAACAAATACATTCAATGCATCTAATGCATCATTTGTGGGGGGAGATCCCGCAGGTTGATAGAGACAGATAGGCGCAGGGAATGAGAAATATTTACACGCTTTATGCTGCACCAGGACAGCCAAGCGCCGTGTGGCGTTAGAGGCAGGTTATTGGCCCACATGGACACGCACACTTTACATATCAATACAAGCTATATTAAACATACATCACCAGGATACGATTCTTATCGGGATGATTAGTCCCACTACTGCTCTTGCCTCAGATTGGCTTCATTTTTCACTGTACCTTCTGTGAACATACATGTGCTGCATTATACAGTCAAACATCATTAAGATAGAACTTAATACAATGAATACAGTGTCATCAGATATAAGTGCTGTTGAGATCCTAAAATGTTATGATGTCATGGGCGACTCTCAGATGGAGACAAAATCCAGTTTTCCCTATTGATTTATTCACAAAGGTCAATTCACAAATGTTTTTTGTTTTGTTTTGTTTTGTTTTTTTTATTCGCAAAAACAAAGCCTATAGGTTATATGGTTTCCTTTAGGTTACAGTAGAATAAAACATGGCCTGCCGTTAGTATAAGGTGAAGGCAAACTGACTTCAGTCGCAAACTTTCCACACAGCAGCCTTGCGCACATTCATTTCATTTGCCTGTTTGTCCCTCCTGAGTGCCCTTCTCCTAGACCAAACCTGTCATAATGTTCTTTCATGTAGTTTACCAAAGCAATGCTCGTCAGATGAGCCTAAAAGTTTATAACCGACTATGGGCCATAATGCAGTATTTTGAGTGGCTTTATTTAAATAGAAAAATATTGCCAATAGGCTCCACACTGCCTCCACACAGACGCCTACACGCGCTCCCCTTTTAATACCGCGCGGCATCTCCACCGGGCCGGTGCTCTGATGGTCTCCTAGACGACCAAGATAACGCAGCAGCAGTTTTCCATATCGGGCCCGGAGTCTATTATAGCTCGGATTAGCTCTTTTTCCGAAAAGGTCATGCACAAAGTCACCAAACACGCGCCCCTAAATGTGCAACGAGTGCACATTCATAAACACGCATGCCATTTTATTCAGTAGGTTATCATTAAGCTAACAACTGTGCATTTTGTGTGTTCATAGCTAGTCATTCAAATGAGGGCCATCGGAGGGGACTGATCATCTCTCTGCAAGGACCAGACCGTTCCACTTGTCTTTTACTGATATGTAGCGACCTCTGGCGACCGCATTGAGAAATAGCAGGTGGCTCTCGTGCGCTCCATAGGCTCATCGCTGTAAGAAGGCCTGGATATCAAAGTCCACGCTATAAGTCCAAAGAGAGAGAGAGCACGCCGCACAGCTGAGTGCTCCAGTTGGGATTCACGGTGGTTATACAGAAATTTAGTGAAGCTCTGACAGGAAGCGCGCTTAGGGAGGGTCAGCCTTTGGCACATGCAGCCAGCCAGAAAGCTGTTTCCTGTAGGTTTTTAGGCTCTATGTATGTGTTTATGTGTTGTTATATATGTAGTGTCCTTTCCTCCCCAGTTGTCCTAATCTAAGGGTGTAAAATATTCCCCTGAGTGCACTACATCAAATTTAGATAATCATAAAAGTGATGTTGATTGTAGCTCATGTAGACTACATAGGCTTACTTTAACTTGCAGGATGCAGATGTCACCACAGGAGTGAAACTTCCTGCCCATCAAAGAAGGCTATGCCAGTTTAATGGACTGACATCAGTAGCCCATAGCGGAATTAGGGATATTTTGGCAGTTTGCAGATGAAGGAAGTAGAGATTGTAGGTAGAAATGTGATGGATTGATATGTGGACTGCAAGAGGAAAAATCTCTTTGTCTCTTGGAGCTCAGTGGACAATCAAGGTTTCCTATCAGCTCTGGAGTAGGGGAAATTGGCTGCCCTGGGAAGGAGAGGGCCACTCTCACAGCCAATGGGAAGTGCCCCTGTCACTCTAACCAACTCCAATAGAGAAAGTAGGAAATGTGTGTTCTCTGTGTGCAGAAAGAGCAGCCTTGTGTCACTTTCCTTCATGTTATCCAAAATGATAGTCTGAAGTAGCTCGCCACTTTGATGTGCTGCTGCAGATCCTGTGTGCTGAGGGACAGGGAAGAACCACGCGGGCACATTTTTTGGCAGAACCTCCCCCCAGAGGCATGACCATCAGTGCTTTGAAGGGGCGCCATGTGGCAGAGGAGAGGGTCTTAGTGGGAGCTGTGGACAGTTGAACAGCAGCGGCAGAGGAAGGGATTACTGTCCTGCTGATACAAATCCATGCAGAGATGCTGGCTGACAGCGGTGTGCAGAGGTGGCAAATGTATGGTTCTGCGTTCATGTGAATGCAAGCCTCCTATATAATGTTTTAAGAAAAAACAAATAGTGATACAAATCCAGATTTGAAACTAAACACACATTGAATACCATGGTTAACAGGGGTAGTACTGCTGAAGAGAGTAATTATTTATACGCTGACAATTTCTCATGGTTTACACAGGAGCATCTGTAGGTCTACTGTAAAATCAAAATAAAAGATAACATTCAAACTATTATAAGTATTGTACAGCCTTGAATGTGCATTACTGGTTCTAAACTGGTTAGCAATGATCACCAAATGTACAGTTTTATGAGTCTAAATATTGAGTTGACTCCACAATATAATTTATATTTTTTGGAATATTGGATTCAGAGAGCTTAGATACTAAAGAACTGGGTGTATAGCTCCAACTTTATGTAGACTATGTAAGCTTCTCTAAAAGCTTACTCAGACCTCATCTCTCATCATTTCTAGTTTGTTGTGCTTCTCAATCACAAACTATGGCATGTAATTAGCTTTCTCTGATGGTAGGTGTTACGCAGTTTTAGTCTAATTTTGTGTTTTAATCCTAGTGGTACTTTGAAAGCTTGAAAGGTTGTTTTTTTTTTTTTTTTGAAACTTTAAGAATCACTGGTATGAAGCATAACTAAACTATAGTTGCATTTCGCAGGCCACACATCCCACCTGTCCCCAGCCTCTCACTCAAAAATGCATCTGTCCACACGCAGCACCCAGAGCCTTTCTCCTCTGTTTGAAGTCCTCTCTTCACCTCAGCTCTCGCCATGTTGTCCTTCCCCATCCGCCTGACCACCTTATCCTGCAGCCAGGACCTGCCCCACCCCCTGCAGCTGTGAAGGGGTCCACAGTCATTGCTTTGTCCTACCTCCGCCGCCCTCACACTTCTACTGCCTGTCCCATTGCACCTGCCACCTGCACCAAACACCACTTGGGATTTGAACCCTCATCCCTCACCTCTGCCTCTCACTCAACTTCTCCTCCCCTCATGCCATTGCCTGCCTGTCAGTGAGGAATGGTGAGGATACAGAGCCACTCTTGTGAAAGGTGGTCTTTTTAAGCAAAGCCAAAGGAAGTCATGCATCAGAGGTGTGTCCGACTGCAACTTTAGACATATTTTTCCTTTTTCAATGGCATCCTTTTTGACTGAACTCAATGAGTGAGTGTGGCGTTGTGAGTTTTGGTGCATAATAAGAACGCAGTGACAGTGAGGGTGGTGGCTGTCGGGGTGATTTATGAGCCGGTGCCAGGAGGGGTCTTCTGAGCAGGATATTGTCCTCCGACTAGTGACTTGTGCCTCTCCCTTGGTGTGTTTTAGAGCCAGGGAGATTAAGAGGCAGTGCGGCGCAGGTGAGCCCTCAATGTAATCAATCACCACCATGTCACGCGACACGGGACTGCTGGATTACCCCTTCAGTTCATACCTAGTTTGACTCCACACTTTCTGCATATTCATTATTTCTGGCAGATAAAGAAGAAACACTCTCTGCATTATTACTATATACTTCAGCTGAGGGAGATAATAATCAAGTGAGAGGAGGAGGAGTCCCATGACAGCTCAACCACATGGCCCAGCCATTCCAAGTAGCCTGTACTAGCCTCTCATCCTCCTCTGACACACAGTTAGCCACATCAGGATACAGGGCTGCACATGAATTCCGGTTTAAACAGTATTCAGCCAACAGATAAACCGCAATCCTTCTTTGACGGGTAATCACATCCTGGATCAAGCCTAGAAGTGAAAAACTAAAGCCTTTGCACATGAAAATACCACAAAATGTACATTCTCATTGGTAAACAAGGCAGTTTATCACTTCTCTGTTGAAGGGAGCGACACCCGCTTGTCTCTGTGTAGATGTTATTACTTTTGCCTGGAATGTTCCACAGTATAACATTAAATACATCTATCTTACATTTATTCATGTACAGGTGTTTTATATCTTTAAACAGACCTCGAAAAACATGCATTCTTACATAGGACTGACCTCTAACTTGACCTGGAGACATCATCTATTTGCTGTATGTCTCCATGGAGACAGATACGTTTAATGCTATATTGTAGAACACTCCACACAAAGCATCTCCATGGAGACAAGGCAGGTTACAGATCCTCCGCCAGATGTAACATAGTGTATTATTTAAAAAGAACCAGATTCAGGATCATTTTATTCTTACATACTCATACTTACGGGTCCTGTAGTTCAGCACAGCGTTCTTACTGGACTGCCATCACATATAAAGTACATATGTGGATAGTATTTCAGCATTTGCATACAACGTTTGAATGCAAAGGATCACAGGCCCCATGTAGATTTTTGTCTCTGAAGTAGCCTGTAGTTTGCCCAAAGATAAATGCCATTGTGTAGACTCAGAGCACAGAGACCATCAGCACTAACAGACATTGTCTTAGCTTTTCCCCTGTTCTGTATTTTCAGAATGAATATTGTATAGCACATACAACAGTGTTAACTTGATCATTGTGAGCGGAATGGGCCTGGTTTTACAGGACAGGAAATGACCTGCCAAGACCCCTGGTGACTTCATAGGGAAAGGCCTGACCTCAACATGACCCCTGAGAGGCCAGGAGTGGCAGGTTGACTGTGGGTAAAGTCAATAGGTGGAGTGTTTCAGCAGAGCTATGCAACAATGTACTGGAAAGTCCCTTTGCAGAAGAAGAGTGGATTTTCAGTTTTTTTAGACACCAAAAAAAATGTCACTTTGTTTTTGGATTGAACTTATCCTTGTGATTTAAAGGATAAGTCTCCTGCACCAGTTTGTACGATATCTTTTCTCTGTAATGTGTATCCATCTATAAAATTAGAAATACAAATAACTCACGAAAAAAAATAACTGTTCTTTCCCTACTTAATGCACTGAATATACATTTGTAAGAATAAATTATGTATAACAAGGTAATTCCTTCAAAAAGTTTATTTCAAAATCCCCATGCCAAAAACAAGACTGCAATATTGGCCCATGTATTTTCTCACAAACAACCCATTTTAAATTTGACATCAATCTCAGTCTACTAATCTCATTGTCATAAGAGGTACAAAACAAGTAAATGATATAAAAATAGAAAACACAGAAACAGAAAACATAATAGACCTGGGGCATCAAAATCTTGAACATGTATACGTCGGATGCATAGAAGAACAGTTAGTGCCAAGTAAATCATTCATTTATTATACTGACATGGTTATAGACCATAGGTGATGTGAGAAAAGACATAGGGCTTCACATGTTGAACCTTCAGTAATTACAATCAACCCCGCTCCCCCAACCCCCAAGTGAAAAAAATTGTTCACATATCAAGATGAAAATAACCGTGACTGGTACTAATGCAAGGACAGACATGTAGCCAGAATATTTTTATAGCTGCTATAAGAAAGCAAACACAGTGAAGTTTCTCTCTAGGCACAAAACCTGTTGGAAACCCCCAGAATTGAATGGAAATGTCCTTATTTCAAATGTACTTGACACATTTTTCTTATTATTCAGGTAAATGAATGCCATATGATAGTAGAGCACTTTAAAGTGCATCCAGCAGACTGTCAATACGCCCCACAAGCTCCTGCCTCTTACTGCTCAGGTTCTTTTCACTCTCAATGTAGGCTTCCTTCTTCACTTTACCGGCAACCAGCCTCTCAGCCTCCTGGCACGAGCGGCATACCAGCTCCTTCACCTGGCCATCCAATTTCTGCACCTCTCCAACCTGAAGAAAAAAAACATAACATATTACAAAACTTTGTTCATACGTGCATTTTACTTGGACAAAAAAACAAAAAAAGGTTAAAGTACTGGGGAGTTATATTTTTAGAAGACAATATTTAAATAAAGCAGTGCTACATGAGGACAAAAAAACAAAACATCATGAATATAGTTTTTCCATCTTGTCCCATCCCCAACACCAGGTGCACACTGACTGCAAGTACAATGTGATTCGGGACTCCCTCAGGTCACGCAAGACTAAGAAAGTCACTAAAATCAATGCGCCCTGCCACACTGACCTCAGCCAAATGCGAGGGTGGGTCTGGGTCACACGGGGGTCACGGAAAGAATCCGCAAGAAGTCTATTCTTCCCCAGACACTGCAGCAGTCTGGTGCTGTTTTCAGGCTTTGGGCAAATACTCACCTCAGTTGTTGTAGTTGGTGTAGCAGGAAATCTGCAAGTAACGCGCTCAAAGTATGTACCGGACGCACCTTGCATTTAGTTTACACTCAGTGTTATACTCTGACTGGCTTTGTGCAATAATCCAGACTACGGGGTACAGGATGAAAAATCAAGAATTGTGATGACGCCAATAAAATAATTCTTGATCATTTTTTACTGAAATGAGTCCCTCTTGCCATGAACCTTTCATCAAAATCACTACTATATTAACATGATATTTCAGCAAAATAACATTTGCCATGCATATAATGTAAGTGAATAATTTTGGTCAAATTTTGCGTTTCAAAAATACCTTCTCAGCCAAGTCTGAGCCCTCAGCTTTGAGCCGAGCCTGCAGAGAGCTGATATCATTGGTTAGGGTGCGGTGGTCGGCTTCTAGAGTTTTCCGTCCACTGTTGAGCGCTCCAGTGTCTCGTGACTGCTTGTAGCGGTTCACCACCTCATCCATGTGCCGATACAGGCCAAGACGCTTGTTGACCAGGGTCAGCACCTGTTCAGTGATTGATGCTACCTTCATGCGCACCTCTGCAGCAGGATCCTGGTTGAAGTACATTTGTAGTAAATAAAAAAACAAACATACATTATTGTAATTTTACATGACCTGAACAACACAAATGGGTAAACGTTTTGTTACCTTAGTGATGGCAAAGTCAAGGCGTACATAAATGATGACTGTAAAGAAAAGGATGTAGAAGGCCCCAACTACAAGCAGTGGTTCTTGTAGCATCAGGATCTTATTGAAATTGTAATGAATCTGGGGAGAAAAACAAAACAAACTATAATGTTTCCTTCACTCTCTACTAAGTACAGGCTAAATTAACACTTCTTTAGACTTATCTTATGTTAGAATAGACCTTCCTCACCCAGTTAACCTAGACATTTACAGCACTAAGAAAACTATGTGAAATATTCCCCTAAGGTAGTTTTATTTATAGTTCAAATACTGATGCTATGAGACCAGTCATTTGATTATCTTCTTACCACAACATCCTGAATGTGATGTTCCACCAGGTTATCCTTAGTAGCTACCAAAACTGGGCGTCCAAACGTGTCCAAGTAAGTGTAGTGGAGCTGATTTGGCAGACGATCAATTTTGTAAGGTGTATCCATGTGTATGTTTCTGTTTAGAAAGAAGTTGTTAATTAAAATAAAAAGGTCACCAAAATTGTGATTTGTCGTGAACACCAACCTGGCACCCTCTGGCAAAATAATTTTTACTGTGAGTGAATCAATAACCTGATCATCATATACATGGTCAACCAATCTCATCTTCAGGGCATACTGATCACCTAAAATACAAACATGTCACACGTTAACAACTTAATGTGTTTAACATTTTACTGTTCCCAATTAAATAATTATTTAACCATTCACAAGACTCACCAAGAGTGTAGAGGTATTCATAACTTGGAAGATTGTAACCGATGACATAGTGGGTTTTCCATCCTCCAAAGAGAGGAAAGCGGGGCCTAACCTCCACTTCAACAGAATCATCCAACACCTGCAGATGGGAGGTGGAGATGTTTCCGATCTCATCTCTGTAGTACACATCTTGGGCTGAAGCTGGAAGGATGGTCTATTGCAGAAAGGGGGTTTGAGAATCAAAGTACAATACATATACCATACACATACATATATGTGTATAATATGTGTATTTATAGCACCTTGAAGGATTTAACAGAGGAAATTCCACTGTCTGACTGACGCTGGTAATCATAACGAGAAAACGCCCCTTTGAGAACAGCACCAGTGTGTCTCAGGTCAATAGTCTCCTCCACAGCAATATTCCCCCAGTGAGATACTTCAATGGTGCGAGTCAGACTACTGATAGTGAGGAAAGGTGTGTTGTTTTCATAATGGATCTTCATTGTGTCCTACAAATCAGGAAGCCAAAATATCAGACACTGCATCATTTAATTACAAATAATATGAATGGAAATTTAAAATACCTCACTATATGGAGGAACATCTCGGAAAGGTCCATATTCAATTATCTCATCATTTTTGTTGGGATTTCCCAATTTGGTGTAACTCTCCACATTCTTGGAGGCTAGACGGACACGAGTAGTCTGGGAGCGAGTGACATATGGAGAATACAAGTAATGGTTTCCCTGGAAAACCACCAGCTGCCTTTCAGCCTGTGTGATGTGTGTGGGAAAAGGCTTCAGAACATGGCTGAAGGTCATTTCCACCTTTACTTTCAGCTGAGATCCAGGTGCCAGGCTGGATGAGAGGTGCACCTTGTAGAAATCCCCACTGTCACAAGCATTTAAAGTCATTAATTTTATTTATTTTTTTCCAAAATTAGTTTCACGTTGCACCGACCTGTGGCCATGCATATCACTTTGCTGAATTTCCAGTAAGCCATCATCCTCCTCATCTCCCTTTACCTACAAAAATAAATAAATAAGAGAACTTAAACTTAGTGTTTCAAAACACAATAAGATGGTTAAAAAGCCGCAACGTATAGCCACACATGTATGCGCAACTGTATTAATGAGCAGTGTGTTAAGATTAAGGAATTCATTCATTCTGTTTAAGGGCAAGGCAGTCACATGCGGAAGTAGTGAACTGCCCAGCGCATACGTGTCATTCAGCCACTGACAGAGCGTGCAGAGCTGCGGAAACTGATGTTTGAATAAAAAAAACAAAAACGGATTAGCTTAGATGATGTTTTAGTGCGATTCATACAATTAGCATCTTGTTATAAACGAGTCTTGTTCCTTTTCTATTTGCTAATGTAAACAATTAACAAGATTTGCACGCGCACCCTTCCAACGTGATACCACTAGCAACCCAGTGTCCGCCACATCGGGACTTGGACAGGAAATACACATTTTACGGTAGTTTGTGAAGATTGTTTCAGCCTGCACACCGCTACTACATGTAAAGCATGAAATTTTTTGAGCATAGTAGTGCTTCAAGTGCTGTGCACGGGGTGTTAAGCACAATCAATGAGGTAGCTAACATGCTAACGCTAACAAGCCGGTATCATCATTACGCACAGATGTTTTTAAAATTACAAATTTACCGAAGCTCCTATGTATGCGAGATGTGGTGCCAAGTCGGGTTCCACTGACAGAATGAAGCTCTGAACTGCAGAGTGTCCCTGGTTGGACAGCACGATCTCCGTAGTGATCTTAGCCAAATGAGTGCTCAAGTCCACTGTCCTCTTCACCTCCTCATTCACCAATCCACCCGCTGAGACTCCACTCAGTCCAACCAAAAGGCATGTACACAAAATAAGTAGACTCATTGTTGGTATGTAAATCAAGAAATAGAAAGAGGGACTGAAATAAAAGCTGTGAGTTTGCAGAGCTGCAGCAGTAAAAGGCCGCCGCACCGCTCTACAGCGGAAAGATGACGCTTCATTCGAACACAACGTGATGACGTCAACGTGCGCCCTGTTTAAAAAAAAAAAAAAAAAAGGAAAGAAATGTAGAAATGATGAACATTGAATATTAGGTCATAATAGGAATTAAGCTAAGGTATGCAAAATGCCTATAAATGCTGGCTTATTTCATATACATTCGTTTTAAAAAATAATTTTGAAATATGATGAAATTTTATGCTGTTCGAGCCGAAATAGCTCAGTTGGGAGAGCGTTAGACTGAAGATCTAAAGGTCCCTGGTTCGATCCCGGGTTTCGGCAGTGCGACATAATCTTTTGTCCAGCGTTGTTTAATAGTTTGTTAAACAAACAATCATCAGAACAAAACGTCACAAATGAATAATGTCATTTGGCGATAAAATAAAGAAAAATAGTAGCTAAAATAGTAAAATAAAATGCGATAAAAAGGGAATCCATAAAAGAGGGTTGGCTATTAGAGATGAAAAAGCATGGTTAAATGACATAATAAACCTAAAGAAATAGCCTAAATAACAAATCAATAATAAGATCCTGAACGCATTCAGATTGTGCAATGAAAATGTTTTTGTCTGTAAATTCAAGCTTATGGAATTGTTTTATTGTCCTTTTATGGGCAAAATGTTTTGTTATTTTTTTTTACCTTTTTTAAAACTGTAAATGGACCTACTTCAAAAGGCATTATGAAGTTTATAGGAGTGTGTTACAAGGCCTTCGTATTATTGGTTACTGTAGACTGACAGTGGCCTATTGCAATGAGAAGCAAGTGCCATCTTCATTGTGGTTGTGATAATTCATTTGGATTGGATCTATTGGTTTCAAATGTTTCAGAACAAAGAGAGTAAGGCATTTATTGAATCATTATAGGAAAGACGGCGTGGGCAACCTAAATGATATGTTTAGGTTCCCAAATAATCACTGGTACAGAGTGGAGGATGCCGTCATCTCCCTACTGTACTGCGGCCTGTCTCAACTGGAAAAGCCCGGCAGCTCTTTCAGCACCATACAACCGCTGCTCCTGAGGGACAAGCTGGAGAAGGCTGGTGTGGACTTTGACCTGGCAGAATGGATCATGGACTACCTCATAAACCGGCTCAAGTTTGTGAGAGCTCAGGATAGCTGCCTGATTTCCTAACCTGCAGTGTGGGGGCTCCTGAGAGGACAATCCTTGTGCCCATCCTTTTCAGCCTATACACTGTAGACTTCAGGCACAACAAAGACAGTTGTGTCCAGAAGTTCTCTGACAACTCTGCCGTCATCGACCTCACAGAGTAGAGAGGACAAACGCAAGGTTTTGTGGACTGGTGTCAGCAGAACCACCTCCTCATCAACACGGGGAAGGCCAAGGAGATGGTTTTGGATGCAGATGCCACTCTATTGCCCCCTCACCAGTGAAAATCCAGAAAAGGGACATTGAGAGAATGAATATAAGTGGCCTACCAACCTTTGTTTATCTGAACAACAAACTGTACTTGTACTGAACCTTGTATTTTTTATTTCAGGTTTCTATTCTCCTGCTGTGTTGCAACACTGGAACTTCACTATTTTGGGACAAATAAAGGTTCTCTGACCTTATCTGACAATTTATTTATTTATTGGTTTATTTGACAGGGACAGTGTACATTAATAGCATTGCTGCAAATGCACCAGAATTAGCCAAAAGGCTATTTTTCATCTGTTGTCCCTGGACAGATGGCAGACCTGTCTCCCTAAAAACCAGAGTAAAAATATTATACAGCAAAAATTACAATATACTATAGAAAAAACATTAAAAACAGATATAACAAACACTGTCAACAAAAGTGTTCAGAAAAGACAAACAAAACACAGGCATCATACAAGACAGTCAACAGCTACTCCACAACATCCAATTCAGGAGAAAACACAAATGCTCATCTAGTTAGTCAGGGGGGGTCATTAGTATTGTTAATGCAGACATGTTTGATGTGTTATGAACCAGTTTTTTAAATGTTTTTTGAACAGACAAAGCCTTTATTTCCCATGATAACTGTCTGTATAAAAGCTGTGTAAACAACAGTATCTTTACAGTGTCTAGAAGTATAAACAGGAGTTCACAGCCAGCGGGCGTGGCCAGAGCGTGACGTCATAGGGCCTGACGGAGCTTGTTTTGGAGGAAGTGAAGCTTTAGCTCGTAGCACATTAGCTCCAGAGAAAAAGCCAGCGTCAACCGAGACGGGGCGAAGAAGAGCACGTATCTCATTTGTTTGCCAAAGTGGGAAATATTCTGGGTGTGGCAGTGTTAGCATTGACCACTACCGTTAGTTCCGCGATTAGCTTTTTAGATTTAGTTTGGATTGGACTATAAAACGTGTTGTTTTTTTTACGGGATACGTTTCCCGTTGCATTTAGCTGGTTGGCTAGCCTGCGGTTAGCTAAAGCTTTCAACAGAAGCACAAGAAAAGCCCAAATTTAACGTTTTTACCTCAAGATTGTCACCCAGGTTTGTGTCAATTCATTTTATGTTTCGTTTGTTTTTATGATAGTCATGAATTGAGTCTAATTGTAAGTATAATATAATATTTTCATCAATCGGTTCTTAGCCACAGAAAATGTTAGCTTAAAACACTTGTGTCACTTTTTGGTACACAATGTTTGTTATCGTCAAAGTAACAAAACCCCATTTTAGGCGTACTATACAGTAATGTCTTGAAGCCTGACATCTTAAGATCTTAGTGCAAACTTTGCTCTGTCGAGCTTTTACCCTGTTTTATTCCAGCCTCAATTTGTTTACGATGCATACAAATATTACATTGCTGCCGTTTATTAAGAAAAATTGTTGCTATGGGAGGACGTCGTATTGTATGATAAAGAAGCGTAAATATTAATCACACATGAGGAATATCACTGGGCTAATCATGCTGCCAAGTCATTGTCCCGTTAGTCCTGTGTTGAAACCATGTGACCAGTCCCTGACACAGTGTCATGGGGCGCAGATTATGAGCTGCCCTCCCAGCCTTATGCAGATTTTACAGCTTTAATATTATCTTGGCCAGATGTCATTGGGAACAGTTTATTATTATGTAGTATCCAAAATAACGAACGTCCTCGATCAGTCTAGTGTTACAGCGCTTTCTATTAAGTAGAAATGTGATTTAAAGTTTCGTGTTTGGACTTTGATCGTTAGAGCAAAGGAAGGTGGTTTATTATTACAATGCTCTCTCAGCTGTTTACAAAATGTAAGTAAAAGAATCAGCCGAGTTTTATTCCCTAGTCATGCAGTATACTGTCATGGTCATAATACGTCCTCTTTGTAGATGGTTACTTTTGGACTTCGCACTTATATCAGTTGACGATCTTGCTACTTAATCTGTGGTTTACATGCAAGGTTAAATTGAAGTAGTACATTTTCTCTTTGCAGCTCAAACACAATGACATCACGGAAGAAAGTACTACTCAAAGTCATTATTCTTGGAGATTCTGGGTGAGTGAAAGGAGATCATGTGGTGTGGCACAAGCTCTGGGCTGTGAAAGTTTACTGTGTTTTGTGATTCCAAGGGTTGGGAAGACCTCTTTGATGAACCAGTATGTGAATAAGAAGTTCAGCAACCAGTACAAAGCCACAATAGGTGCTGATTTCTTGACAAAAGAAGTTATGGTGGATGATAGACTTGTCACAATGCAGGTACACACATTTTTTTACACCCCTAAAAATGTATAAGTTAAATTGTTATTGGTGTAAAATCTGGTACATTTTTATGATAATTTAGCCAAATGCTTTATTAGTTTTATTATTAAGTTGCCTTGCTCACATTTGTTTTTCTTTTTAACCTACACCTCTGGCATTTTTTTTTTTTCTTACTTATTGCCTTTCTCCTGTCTGTGCTAGATTTGGGACACAGCTGGTCAGGAGAGATTTCAGTCCCTCGGTGTAGCATTCTACCGAGGAGCAGACTGCTGTGTCCTGGTGTTTGATGTGACTGCACCCAATACCTTCAAGACTCTGGACTCCTGGCGTGATGAGTTCTTGATCCAGGCCAGCCCGCGAGACCCTGAAAACTTTCCTTTTGTGGTGCTGGGCAACAAGATTGATTTGGAGAACAGACAGGTGTGTAAATAAATATATCTCAATTATTTAAACAAAAACATTAGACCTCGTAGAAATGTAAGCTGTTATTGTTATTGGTTTTAGGTAACGACTAAAAGAGCACAGGCATGGTGTCAAAGCAAGAACAACATCCCTTATTTTGAAACCAGTGCTAAAGAAGCAATCAATGTGGAACAGGCCTTTCAGACAATTGCACGTAATGCTCTTAAACAAGTAAGACTGTAACATCACATTGATTAGGTTTTATCATGTATTCATCCGTAATTCATTAATATTTCCTGCCTAATGACTGTTGCAGGAGACTGAAGTGGAGCTGTACAACCCTGATTTCCCAGAGCCGATTAAACTGGACAGAAACGATCGTGCAAAGCCTTCGTCAGAATCATGCAGCTGCTGAGGACTTAGAAGATCCTTTTGGGCACAGCCCTGACAACCCTGTCTTGCCTTGTCTATATTACCTTTCCCATGGCCCACTGTGTTAACCCCTAATGCTCAACCGTACAAGCAGCATCTCAGTCATAGAGAATATTACTCTAAACTCAAATACATGCTGCACCCACTTACACAAAAGTAATTTTCTAGGAAAAAAAAAAGTCCCTTAGCCCAAAGACACCTGGAGGAGACATGATGGCATTTGCTTGTACGATGCTTTTGACTTTCCAGTGTTTCACGTTCAAAGCAGTGGTGGTTTGGGCTAATCTCAGTTTCATGTATGTGCATACCTTGGGTTCTAACCGCTTTTATTTTGATGCTTTGTTGTGGTAAATCTAAGCATAATCTAAACATCGTCTCTTTACATGTGCTTATAAGTCAAGTTATACTACTAGAGTCATTTTAAAAAAAATATTTCTTTTGTAGTGGTGGTTGAGTTCATGGCCTCAAGCCCATCACTGCTGGATGAATGGAGGAAACACTGCAGCCCTCATTATACTCATTTGTGTTGTGGCTTAAACTTGTTTCACTATGTACACTTGTTACCATACCTCACCTCCTTTTTAAATAAACCAATACTTAAGATACAGGGAAACTACAGATTTGGGCTGAAGGTGCATTTATCTGCCACCTGCTAACTAATACATTTGTAGATCAGATTTGCCATTTAAATCTCACAGTCACTTTTTTGCACTTGGTGCTCAACTACAATAGTAAAAGAAATGTTCGGGCATCTTAAGTCACAAAACATGTAGCTCAGGTTGAGTGTTTTGTGTGACTCCAACATCTCCCAGAAAAAGTGTTCGTACATCATTCAAATCCAAAAGAGCATGTCGTTCTACTTATCTTGGGAGAAGAAAATGAAGTTAGCACTATTTTAACTAGTAGTTACTTTACTCTGAAACTCTTTGGAGACCGCTCAATCATTTTTAGAGAAGCAAACAATGTCTCCATATCTGTCTCTGCCATATGCTTGTGTTGGCAATGTAAGTGCTTGACTTTTCTTTCACTGTATGTTTGTATTATGTTGAAAATTCATTATAGATACCATACTGTAAAATAAAAAAAATGGGGGAAAGTACTGGCATTGATCATTATACTATTAATATGATAAATGCATAGCATCTACTTGTATGAAATGTCTGCGTTTCAAGTGACGAGGGTAATAAAAGTCTTTAAAAAGGATGGGTTTTTTGTTCTTATTTATTAAGAAATAAAAATAAAAAATGTACGAAACTGAACTTCAACTGCATTTTACTGTACTTTTGGTTTCTTGCTTGTCCCATGAAGCCATTGATCAATTAGTCCTGCTCTCTTGGCCTCTGTCTCTGATTTGTCTTTGATTTGTTCCTTTCCAGTTTCAACTATGTCTTTTCTTTTTTGTGGAGATCCACCCTTCAGCCAACTCATCATCATCTTGCTGCTGGCTGTCGGCACAGGCTCCTACAGATCAATGAGAAAATTGTAAAGGCCTCAAACAATAACTAATGTTTAGCAGCAGTTAAAGAAAGTAACTTGAGTAACATGACTATTTTTTTTACCTTTTTCCTGTCAAGACACACGGGCTGAAGGCACTCTGCTGTGTTATTGCGAGAGTTATTGACTAGTGAGGACACAGGGTGATAAGTCAAAATATTTTTAGATTGTAGCAGTTTAAGTGCATCCAAGGATTTTATCTCTCCAAAATCAAGCCATTTTCTCACTTCTTCCTCTCCATCAAGGATAGCTGGCATTCTGTAAACAGATGTCACACAAATCAGCTGTTAAAAGAAATAAAGGTGGTTACAATGTCAATACAAACCTGTCATGAATGCCTTCTAGATTGGATGAAGCATTCACTGTGATCACAGTGTAAGTGTAAAGACGTTCACCACCTCCTGGGGATGTCCAGCAGTCAAAAAGACCAGCCATAGTCAATAACCGCCAGCCTGTCCACTCAGCTTCTGTTTCAGTGTCCTGCATAAAAAAGAAAGGGGACACAAATGAGCATGCAGATAGCGCTACATTGAGGGTGTGTTCCTAACTACTTAAACCTGAACTAATAATAATAATAATGGCTTACACTTGTAATGCACTTTACAGGCTTGTAAAAGCCTCTCAAAGCGCTACACTATAGTCATTATTCATTCATTTCCACACTTGGTGATGGTAAGCTACTATTGTAGCCACAGCTGCCCTGGGGCAGACTCACGGAAGCGAGGCTGCCAATCTGCGCCATCTACTACTACTAGCACAGGACTAAACCAAGTCCACCAGAGAGTTAAAACCACAGCCAAATCAGAACATATAATAAAATTAACATGGTTGAACTGTACCTTTCTGTCTAAGAAGATATTACTTTTGGTACGTAAATGTAGACAAAATAAAATAAAATACAAACCTTAAATTTATTTGACATTGTCTCCTTTGACCTTTCCTGGTCATTTGAGGCTGAAGACTGACTTTCATCCTCAGTTTCTTGCTTTGCTCCAACCCCTGTACTCTGAGGGAAGTAGATGAAAAAAGGCTGCTTGTCTTTTCCTTGTCGCCTCCACTCATAAAATCCGTCAGCAAGTATAACACAGCGCTGTCCCTTTAACAGAGGATCCTTTGGGAAGACAACAAAACATTCAGAGTTTGTGTGCTTACAATTATAACATTAACAAATACAATCACCTTATATGTTTTTTTCTCTAATATAGTTTCACTGCGGCAGTTGTTGGTGCTGTACTGCATTTTCTTTGGGTCATTTTCTTTGAACCAATTTGGTACGAGGCCCCATTGCATTGAGGCCAACACGCACTCGTCTACTGGAGCACTCTGAAAGCAAATAATGTGGACATTAATAACAGATTACTATACATTGTTGTTTAATATTTAAGTTTGGTTAGGTAATATGAGAAATTACAAAAATAATCACAACAAATGTAATTCTTAAATACTGATAAACAGCTTGGGAAACACAACAACTTTTTTCATATTGGCTTCATTCAGAAAACTATTCACAATGTGATCTAGCAGATATGACACCACATTCAGTTCATGCAGAAACTGGTCATATAATTATGTGTTACTAAAGTGGGCAATGTTGGTGAAGTGTCTTGCACACATGAGTAGTTCTCGAGTGAGACATGTTTTTGTTAGTAATTCCTTGTATACCTGATCGAAATGCCTTTGGGACAGGAGCACAGGACTGTTGGACTGGGGACTCTTGTTGTAGGACGGCCGGTATTTGTCAGCATCTCCATCCTTCCAGCGAGGCTGCCTCCTCTGTCCTCCTCTGTTCCTGTACGTGCAGGCTCGGCTTACCTCATCAGGGGCCAGTGTACAGGCAGTTCTTCCGCACATGTTTCACTCAGAGCTGTAGTTACCTATCAATACATAACGTAAACCATCACGTCAACATTAGCACATGCTAAAGAGGTTTAAAACAACAGGGTCGTTTTGACTTTACGTAAGTCTTGTTAGTTGTCATTTCTTACCGTTTGAACAGCAGCTAAACGTCATACAGATGTATCCGGTATTTATGTAAAGAGTTTTAGTATTTAACCGGAATCAAAGCGCTCCCAGAGCTTCTGCGAATAGAGATTTGCCCAGACAGAGCGCGAGGGATCACGTGACCATGTGACGTACGGCGGCGTCAACGACGTCTGTCTTGTTCAAGGCAAAATGTAAAAAACGGTTATTGTCCCGGGTTTGTTTGAAATGAGCTCCAACTCCGCAAATCGGTGTCGTGCAGCGTCTTGAACGTGCTGCACCGTTAGATTTGTGACTTGCTCTGTTGTCCTGAGTACGACGGTAACGATGTTATACCAGAAAATGACCTGTTTAAATGTGCCCTTCTACACACTTTCACTGGATAATGTGAATAAAAGAGCTTCTCAAAAGTCCTGACTGGTCAGATGCTTTTTTTGAAGAAACCTATTTAGAGATTAAATAATAATTTTAAAAAAACAAAAACAAAAAAAACTACAAAGTAAAACACGACAAAATCTGCTGTTTTCGAGTCATTTTAATTAAAATATCACTTGCATTTCGATATTAAAACATTTAGGAATTTAAAACATACATTGGAATGCATTTTTAAGTTTTGGCAGTTGGATCTTTACATGATATAACCATAAAGTGTACTTTATATATAAATATTCATCCTCCGATCAAACTCACGTAGTTACCATAGTAACCACTAAACGCGCTTGTATCTGAGTCTGAGCTGATCCACCTGTTTTTAGGAGCGGGAGACACAAAAGGACAAGTTTACAAGTCTAAAAGTAGAGCTGAAACCAGAGGGGAACATGTGGTAAGCTACATCTGACATTTTTAAGTCATTTGAGAACTACTAGGAATAACAGTTGCTCTTTTTCAAAAATGAGGAATTGGGAATGATTCGATTGTGTTCAAAGCCTGATCAACAGTTACTACAGTAAAGGTCATGCTGTTTGTTTAAGCACATTATTTTATTACTCTTCTGATATCTAACAGTTTTTACTTTAGGCCTCTTTGTGCTGCATTGATCATAAAGTCACATTTGCTGACGTTCTTTAGACTAGCTACATTAATTTTTAATCACTTAACAGTTAACACACACACACACACACACACACACACACACACACACACACACACACACACACACACACACACACACATATATATATATATATATATATATATATATATATATATATATATATATATATATATATATATATATATATATATATATATAAATTTTTTTTTTTGATGGACTGATGCATTTTGATATGTTTACTGGCCAATGAACAAGGTGACATTCAAGTGAAATTTCAGTACCCTACTAAAATGGTCTCTTGTGCAGTGACCCATCAGTCATAGTCATGAACCAATCAAGTCCTGAAGATAAAAAGCAAAGTAAGACGACTCTTTCTTACTTATGTTCAGTCTATGTGATTTGAACGTTTTGCATTTCTCATGTTTTAGGTCAAACTTCAAGAATAAAGATCTCCCGTAGATCTGTGCTGCCTTATATTGATCCAACAAGACTGAGACTAGCCAAAATAATAGTGGATCGTGCTGTTAAGGTAGAATAAATTACATAAATACAATGGAAACCAGACAATGGTTGATCTATATCTGTTTTTCAGGCGCACAAGGTTTTCTCAGTCCAGGGCTCCTATCCCATCATCAGAAAAGAACTGAAGGCCAGAGGATGGGTTGAGCGGTACATGCCTGGACCCAAAGTCCATAGACACAAGCGAGAAACTACAACAGCCCCCACCAATGTTGACGATAGTGATAGTGATGGTTAGCACAGAAAAGGTTTCAGATATAACTGTTTCATGAGAAATTCAAACATATGACTTCTATTGTCAGATAGTGTTGAGTATGAAAGAGAACAGGACTCACTCTGCAGTCTTATGGTGAGTAAACAAAAAGTACATAAAGGCATACCAAAGAAATAACTTTGATTTGGAAATTTCGCTTTTCTTTTCTTCTTCCAGTCTCGTATGCTGCGAAATGAAATTATTTATTTTTATTGGACAAATCGAAAAAAAGCCACTGACCCTAAAGACTTGCTGAAAGATCAAATTACCAATCATTTCAAGAACACATGGTATTTCACAACAAAGGTATATTTTGCTCCCCTCAAAGTTTTCTTAACAGCCTTCAGGTCATTGTTGTGTTGTTCTATAATTCTAAAACAATTATATACTAAAAATATATTATTTCTACTGCCATTCACTTTATATTCCATGTGAAACCTGTGGGACTTATTTGGTGGTGTTTGTTCAGGTGGGCTTGTGCATGAACTTGAGGAACTTGCCTTGGTTTGTCTCAGCAAACCCCGACACTTTCTTCCCTCGCTGTTACAGACTAGGAGTAGAGGATGAGAAGCACGCTTTCATTGGTAAAATTGACTTTATAGTGCAGTGTTTCGCATGACAGCTCATTTACCAGGGCATACTTGGAAGAGTTCAGATTTAACAAAAGATTAAATTATGTAATATTTGAGTATAACATTTTGAATGTTTTATAGGCTGATTTTGGACATCAATATCATTTAACATATACAAAATATAACAGTAATAAATACCAGCATAGTGAATTTAATTGCCTTTGTTTTAAAGAATCAGTACTGAAGTTAGCTACTTGAGAAAAAAGGGTTGGGAACCTTTGTCCTAGTGTCTGTATGTAAATGATCTTAATCCTGATTGTGTGCTTGTGCAGAGGGCAGACGAACCGCCTGCTTCAATCTTTTGATGTACATTTTGCAGAAAGAGGAAGCCAATCACAATGACCAAACATTGCAAGGTAAATGGTCAACTGTGCATGCAGAACATGAATTGAATTTGAGAGAAGTAAAAAAAAAATCTTTACAGACAACAGAAAACAATCTAAACAATCGCAAACTCAGTTGCTTCCTGAGATGATTGACTTTGCCCTGAAAGTATGCGAAGACTTTCTGAGCAGCCTGGAACACAGTGATATAGACGGTTGGGAGACAACATTGAAGCCTACTAATGAGCAATGGACAGAGTTCCTTCAGAATTATTATCTTATTGTTCAGTAAGTACATTGGTTTGTGTGTGGGATTTTAAAATGGTGTACTGTTTTTTTTGTAGAAAGGTCTTATCTTGATTTGTGTCTTACTGTTTTTACCACTGCGGTTTGATTCAGTAATGGACTAGAGATCAGGACCTATGATCTGGATATGAATAGCTGTTCAAGTATGCTGCAGAAGCTCAGAGCTGCTTGTCCACAGATAGACATCGATGGCACAGAAAATATGTGGATTATCAAACCTGGGGCCATGTCCAGAGGTAGAGGTAAGATAGTATGGGGTTTTTAAGGTCTAGTTTTGTATGTTGTCATTTTGAATAACATATTGATGGTTCCAGATCACACCACAACATTCTATGGACCAATATTATTTAATACAGACAGACAGAGGGCAAATAAAATTAATATGGTCAAAATCATATAGTCACTTATAGAAATGAGCAGGTTCAGCATTTGTGCGTCTGAAAACCATCACTTATTTTTATTACCATGAACACTGCACTTACAAATTTGTTGCTTAGAGCGTTTTTTTTTTAGTGTTCTTCAGTTTTCTTCCTTCTGCCTTTAGGTATTTTATGTGCCAAACGTTTGGAACATATCCTTAGGGTAGTCCACTGTGACCCAACAATCATCAGGGACAACAAGTGGGTAGCACAGAAATATATCGAGAAGCCCTTTTTGGGGCTTGGAACTAAATTTGATGTGCGACAGTGGTTCTTGGTCACAGACTGGAACCCTCTCACTGTGTGGTTCTACACAAGATGCTACTTGCGGTTTTCCACACAGCCTTTTTCGCTTCATTCAATGGACAGGTGAGATGAAAGGATTTGTGGGAGAGCAAACGGCAAGGTGAAAGCATTGTACACCATTACGTCTAAATAAAAAAATCTTTTTACAGCTCAATCCACCTCTGCAATAACTCTATCCAGAGACATTTTAAACCCTCTGAGCATCGTCATCCAGATATCCCCAAACACAACATGTGGTTTGATGATGAGTTCAGGGCCTTCCTCATGTGCCAGGACAGAGAATACCAGTGGGAAACTGTGGTAGTTCCAGAGATGAAGAATGCTGTTATTTATGCATTACTGACAGCACAGGATGACATGGAGCCATGCAAAAACACATTTGAGCTTTATGGGGCTGACTTTATTCTTGGTAGGAAGTTTAATTTAAATTCTATACTGCTTCTAATTGAAACATTTACTCTTACTTTTTTTTAGATCATGATCTGCATCCATGGTTAATAGAAATCAACACCAGTCCCTCCATGGCATCATCCACTCCAGTTACTGCTCATCTTTGTAGGGCAGTGCAGGAAGACACAATACGGGTAGTGTTGGACCAAAGAGCAGATCCCACTGCAGATACAGGAGACTTTGAGATGATTTACTGCCAGGTCATGGAATTTTCTAATTTTTCTTTTGACCTGATAAGTGTAAGGAGGTCTAAACCCCTTAAAGTTAAACGTTATATTTTGTGTTTAGGCAGCTATAAAAATTCCTTAATATCTGGGAGTCAACCTACTTGTAGAGGGTACCAAGATCAAAGGTCCATGCCTTCTTCCGCCTTATTTCACCAGAAAAGACAAAGAACTTAGTGCTACAGATAAAGTGGAAAAATAAATCTGCATGCAGCTTACGTTTCTTTTTACTCTTTATTGTTTTCTGGTAGTAAAAATAACTTTGCTTTGTGATGCATGATACCACAATATGTCTTTCAGCAGTTTTAGCAGTGGTACTCAATTATAAATCGAGGGGCCACTGCCAAATTTGTCAAATTTATTTATGAAAAATACTACTGAAAGTACTACTCACTAGTTACTTTACGACATAATTTAAGATCTATCCACACTAACGTGAGTATTTGTGATTAGTTACTTCAACTTACTTGCCACCCCTGGATTTTAATCAAAAGTGTCCTAATAAGCCTATAGCCTATCAATCATTTATTGTGGGGGAAGGTTTTCAATCCCAACATTGTATTACCCATATAACAACATTATTGAGCATTTAGTATCGACACAATTACCCAGTGGATGTATTATGCTATTGCTCATGGAGAGAAACTTCACTCGACAATAACACCTGACCTCCTCTAGAGGGAGATATTCCTCAGTCTGTGGTGAACGTGCACAGAGGAAGGCCACACCGGAAACAGCGCGCGCAGCAGATCTGCAGCAGAAATGGCGGCGTCCGTTTGCCGAGTCGGGAGCACTGTGGGTCGAGTCCTCGCAAAAACACGCAGTGTAAGCGTTGCTTCTACTTTTCCATATTCTCGGTAACTTTGAGAGTACTCTATTTGTGGAAGCTGTTGTTTAGATCGCTGGTTACGATGTAAACATCGCAACATGAGCCGAGAGTCAGCCGGGTTGAGCTAGCCTCCCTCGAACACAAGGTCAACTATAATATCAGATTGTAGAGATTTTTTGTATCGTGTCTTGTTTAGTTATTGTTTATTAAAGTGACATACTCACTGTTGGGTTTGTGTTTTATTGTTCACAAGGTCAGCAGCCGTTATATTTGATACATGTCCTCGTTTGCCCTCATGTGACACGCTATGAGCGTTAGCTCCTATAAGTCATGTTTAGTAACAGCGATGTTGACTTTGTTTTAAAAAAAAAAATAATAATAATAATAATTAATTGAATGCAAGAACAAAACATTGTAGTGGTTAAGATGAAAACCACAATCTATTTTAATTCACTGTTCTTCCATCCCATCGTGACCTTTTTGCTCTTGCTTAACATGCTATATTATGATCCTTGTAATATTTCTATTCAGAAAGACTACTATTACATGTAATGTATTTTATGATTAATACATGCTTGTTTTTGTAGCCGATCCTATTGTCTTTGAGGCGTGGACAGGCATCTGTCAGTTATGCCCAAAGTTTGGTCGGTGCTCCTGAAACCAGACTGACGGCACTGGACAATGGCCTAAGGATTGCATCAGAGGACACAGGGCATGCCACCTGCACTGTAAGAACTACAGAAGCTCAAGGAACTAGAATCATGAAATCCATCACAGTAACTTGTTTCTGTGACAGGTGGGGCTCTGGATTAGTGCTGGCAGTCGCTATGAAAGTGAAAAAAACAATGGAGCTGGATTTTTCCTGGAGCACATGGCTTTCAAGGTAAGTGCTACAACTGGATTACTTAAACTTTATCCAAATCTAAATCTACTTTCTACATATATGTTGTCATAGGGAACCAAGAAACACTCTCAGTCTGCACTGGAGCAGAAGGTTGAGTCCATGGGAGCCCATCTGAGTGCATATACTTCCAGAGAGCACACTGCATACTACATGAAAACACTGTCCAAAGACTTGCCCATTGGTAAGGTTGTTTTAATATTTATATGACAAAAAAGACCAATCATGTCAATAGGCTATAAATAAAACATTTTGCACCCCATAGCGGTGGAATTGCTGGCTGATGTTGTGCAGAGCTGCTCACTTAATGAGGCTGATATCGAACAGCAGAGGACCACAGTGCTTCGTGAGCTGGAGGAGGTTGAAGGAAACTTACAAGAGGTGTGCTTGGACTTACTCCATGCTACAGCCTTCCAGGGCACTCCGTTGGGACACAGTGTACTAGGGCCTTCAGGCAATGCCAGGTATGTGGGCTTGCACTTAAATCTGAACACTTTCTCAAATGACATTTCCTTTTTTACTCTCCATCCTTATGAATAATGCTTGAATTTTCCTAGGAGTCTGACTCGTCAGGACCTTGTGGATTACATTAACAGCCATTACAAAGCTCCACGTATGGTGTTGGCTGCTGCTGGAGGTGAGTTCACTTGATCCTTAATTAAATTTCAGATTGTCCAGACATTTCATTATTATTTTAATATACAGGAGTAAGCCACGAGGAGCTTGTTGGATTGGCAAATTCTCATTTAAGTGGAGTGTCATTCGAATATGAAGGTGATGCTGCTCCAGTTCTTTCGCCTTGCAGATTCACTGGAAGTGAGGTAAGATGCTTTGTTTCAGATAGTTTCTTGGTATTTAAATCTATATGATTATTTTCTAACAATTTAGTACATGGCAGAAGTGATACAAGTAAATGGTCTAGAAAACACGATTAACATTTTTTGCGTTGGTCTCCTTCTCTTGTAGATTTGTATGCGTGATGATGCTCTTCCTCTGGCTCACGTTGCAATTGCAGTGGAAGGTGCCAGTGCTACCAGTCCAGACATAGTACCTCTGATGGTGGCTAATTCAATCATCGGCAGCTATGACCTCACCTATGGGGGTGGCAAGGTGGCTATTATGCATTATTATTGTTTTAGTTTTTCACCATATCATCCCCTTTAAGCTTTGCCCTCTTGAGGCTCTTGATGCCTTTAGTGGCCATTATTGAGGGGTAAATCATGGTCCTCTCTTAAAGGACCACTGGGTCAGTGGTCTCACCACTCACTCTGGACCTGTCGGGAGGAACAAGATTGCTTACTTACTTACTAAAAAGACTTTATACCAAAATGCACAGATGACACTCTCAAGCATTTTTCCATACACACTGCAGTATCTCAATGTGCCTCCCTTTATTTATAGTTAATAACCTTTTGTCTTGTTCAGAATCTGAGCAGCCGTCTTGCTCGACTATCGGTGGAGGAGAAATTGTGTCACAGTTTCCAGGCCTTCCACTCTTCCTACAGTGACACCGGCCTGCTGGGTATTTACTTTGTGACGGATAAGCACTGCATTGAAGACATGATGCACTGGTCTCAGAATGCCTGGTGAGTGTGTACGTGGCGCAGGGAAAAGTATAATTTTTATAGATATTGCTAACAATATATTTTTTTTTTTTTACAGGATGAACTTGTGCACCACAGTGACAGAGAGTGATGTAGCCAGGGGGAAGATTGCTCTCAAGGCCAGTCTGGTTGGACAACTAAATGGTTTGTCATTTGCATTCTGATGAATCAAAAGAAAGAATCATTAAGTGATACTCAATGGCTCAATTTCATATTTGTAGGAACAACGCCAATTTGTGATGACATAGGCAGACACATTCTTAACTATGGCCGTCGTATTCCTCTGGCTGAGTGGGATGCTCGAATTGATGTAAGTTGTTCTCTCATTATTTTAACCCTTTTAAGGACTGAGCACACTATAGACCAGTATAGCTCGCCTAGACTTTAACATGATTTGTATGGCTGAAAAAAGAATGAAAGGAAGTATCAGAATATAGTGCATTTTTTCACACAACTACCTCTATTTTACATATCCATCCATATTTTTTCTTTGACGCATTGAATAAGTAACTAAGAAAATCTCCACAGCACCTGCGCTCTCATTCGTCACCTTCGAGGGACAACGGAGGCAGATTACCATAATAATAGCCAAATATTTAAAGAGCCCTATGCCTCTGCTTTGAGATGCCGTTTGAATTTAGATGAGAGCACAATTGGTTGCAGAGTTATGATAGTGGAAAGTCCGGAACCGCGCTCTATCGACGACGATATTTACTGTTGCCCATTTAACCAACAATTTGTCAGCTGATTTTTACAGACATTGAATCCCCTTAAGCTTTGCCCACTAGAGGTTGTTGATGCCTTTAGTGGCCATTATGAAGGGGTAAATAAAAACTCTCAGAAGACCTCTGTCAGTGCCCTCTCCTCTGACTCTGGACCTGTCGAGAGGAACAAGATTCAAACTTCTTAAAGTCTTTTGAAGCAAAAAAAAAAAAAAAAATCTAATGAGAGATTAACCTCAATCGTTATTTTTAAGGCTGTGACCCCCAAGATGGTACGTGATGTCTGCACCAAATATATCTATGACAAGTGTCCAGCTGTTGCAGCTGTTGGTGAGTTATTTTTAGTTATTCCAAATATGCCAAGGTGCCATGACATGTGATTTTTTACATGTTTTGTTATCTTCTGTAGGTCCTGTTGAACAGCTTCCAGACTACAACAGAATTCGCAGTGCTATGTACTGGCTTAGGTTTTAAGAGGTTTTATTGTTTTGCTCCCTCTGTTATTCTCCTCCTCTAGTCCAAAAATTATATTGGAAACATTGGTAAATTATCATAACTTTATCTACAGCCACTAATCCATCTTCAAAAGTTAAAATCCATGTATGCCTTTAGTCAAATGTAAGGCAGGGCAGTGTTTCAGATGTCCACAATGAAGAGGCATCTATGAAATGTCACAGTACACCTATCCATTTATCAAAGGAGGAACAGTTTATTTATGACTGTAATGTTGTTTGTCCACTATTGTACATACAGAAGCAATCAGACAAAAATAAAAATATCCTGACATTTACTTGTGGATTTTCAATCTTTTTGAAAAGTTGGATTATGTGCACTGGTAAATTCCTGTTGTTTGACACATCTAATTGGCTTCTGAGATCTGTTCTGTCTGAGCTGATATAAAGTAACGATTAGAAATACTCAAATTCCTGTAACTGAGTACATGTTTTGGGTATTTGGGTATATTTTGGGTCTCATGACATCTCGGATTGTAAGCGTCCTGTTGCAGCATGCAAACTGCAGGTATATGCATATATGAGTACGTTGCTGACATCTGGATGGCCTGTTTGTACATCTGTGGGAAACTGGGATGGTTCATTGGCCTTAGGGCCCTAAGCTGTTGTAGTGGAGCGGTTTGTATCGTCCAATCATTAGTTGGATGAGTTTAATATCTTGATGGGCTGCCTGGAGGTCAGGAAATGAGGGGTAGCTTTGTACCTTTGTTTTGTTTTCCTTGGACCTGATGTCACTCCTGGATGCCGCTTTTTTAATGCTTGGCCCTCATCCTCTCATGACATTCATGCTTCTTTGTTGAGTAAGACGTGCCATATAAAGCACTGTTTTACATTGTATTGGTTGATTTGGTTCAGTATCCTGCGCACAGATTTAGAACACTGAGTGTACTAATAGTAATGTCCACCCCAAAATAGAATGTTACTCAGCTAACATGCTATATAATGTATTTAATGAAAAGACTGCTGTGGTAAATTGGACTGGAGACAACTATTATTTTTAGAGCCATATATATAAAATCATTCTTTACTGTTATTCCCACATCACACTGAGGTTAACAGTCTGTCCAGCTTATTACTTATCACTGAACTTATGAGCATTGACGCAATGTTGTTGCAAACACAGACAAGAAACTACAATTCATTACAGAAAAAAACCCAATTGTGAACATCATCATGTTATTTTTAGAAAAGACGACAGGGGCCAAAGAGTAGGGAGGAACTGAGGAAGCAAGAGGAGGGACCAAAGATGTAAAGATAAACCGTAGTGTCTTCGTCAGCACAGAGCACAAGAAAACACTCGTGGACCTGAAGTCCAGCTGAACATCTGAAGGAGACCCAAGTCACTTCTCCACTGAAAACACCACACAAGTCTGCAAGATAAGGAGAGAGCCACCCTCGATTAGAGTCCTGCTTTGACACAACACAGACCTGCACCTACAGTGAGTATCATTATTATACTCTTAATCATTACTTATTTACAGCACTAGAAATCTAACTTTTTTTTTACTGGCCTCAACATTGAAATGGGAATTGTCTGCCAGTACGTATCTCTCACCAGCAGCTACTACTAAATCTAGGTGGGATTTGAAATATGATGTTCTTCTATGCATAGCTTGTTATCACTAATTTAACTGACTGCAGAGGACAGCACTACTGAGCATCTTTATAAAAACCCCATTCTCTTGTTTGTGCTCTTAAGGGTTCAGAAACTGCTTAACTTTTGACTGGGGGTCATTTTAGGTATGCATTTTAGGGGAAATCAGGGGGGCATGTCCTGTATTGAAAATGTGGAATATTAATGCGAAATATTAAGTTAATGTGTAACTAGATTTTGTGTTTTAGTCAAATGTATGTAAATGGAAATGCTTTTGCTTATGTGCCAGTAGTTCTCCAGATTCCACCATGAGCAGTGTGGCGGTGTGTTTCTGCTTTGTACTGCTGCTGTCCGGACGGGTGCAGAGCCAGAGGGGTGCGGACCAGGCTGCACAGGGAGACCTAATGGCAGTCAATGTCCTCACCCTCAGCGGTGCACTCAACTCTTTGCTTCAGGCAGAGCAAAGGAGCGGGTTGCGGGAACCCCGAGCCCCCCGCCTCCCTCTCCAGATACCCCCCAAGCGAGCTCAGCAAGGATCCCGTTTCGCCCTGTCCCTAGATGTGCCCACCAGCATCCTGAGCGTGCTCATAGACTTGGCCAAGAACCAGGACATGAGAACCAAGGCAGCAGCCAACGCTCAGCTCATGGCTCGGATAGGGAGAAGGAGGTGAAATGTTTTGGGTTAAATTAAAAATACATTGTTGTTTTTTGTTACTTAGTTTGTTTGTTTTTTGTATTCAGTCACATTTTAGTAGCATTCCAATACGTTTTGAAAAAATATGTGAATATTTGAACCAACCAATACTGTTGTGTCCAAAGGCAAAACACTACTCACATTGCTGGTTTGGCCCGTAGAGGTCATCTAACTGTTACAAAGGTTATAAAATTGCATTCGTTCATCACTGTTATTCTTTGACATAAAATTTTTATTTATCCAACTGATAAATTGAAATATTTCTAATCTGAGGTTAACAAACCCTGTATGATTTTGACATCCTGTTTCAATGTTTCCATGCCAAACATAAACAAGATAGTCATTACAGCCAAAGTTACAATATTTAGGCTGTATTTTTAATGTGTGATTTGTTACGTTTATATTCTTTATACAGCTTTCTTTTTATAACTTTTTGTGCCTGTTCCTGTTCACTGGGATGCACCTGTTAACCCAAAACTGTGACAAAGGTGTAACAGCCACTTCTGATAGCTGGTTCTACTCTGATCTTACTTGATTTCTTTTTCTCCTTCACAAGCCTAATTTATTGGCACTGATAACTGTCACACATTATTCTGTACCATGTATGAAGGTGCAAATGAATGGGTCTTGGCAAAATGAGCGTGCGTCACCACACTGGGACTTGATGGCTGATAACATGACAAAGACACAAGCAGGATATTGACCTCTGAGAATTCAACAGACCCTTTCTATAGACCTTTGTTCTGTGGTACTTGATCCATTTGACAAGTTGCAGCTATTTTAAGATGGATGCTGATATCACTGGTGTGGTTCATCTGTGATGCTGCAACGGTCACACAATGTAAGCAACATGAGTGAAATAAAAATCTGATTTGCATTCACTTATCATTTATTTTTATCTTTGATTTGCTATCTGTTTTGAAGGAGAGTAGTTCTTAAATGTTACCTGGTTATCATTATTATTATTATTATTATTAAAGGTTAAAATAAAAAGTTGGTGCTCATGGAAATATTAATAGGCTTCAGATGTGAAAAGATGGTGAAATCTAATTGTCAATGTTTGGAAAAAAAAAAGAAAAAAAAAATTAACTTTATGGTAAATTTGACACCCATAAAATATTTTGATTGATTTTGGGTGACAGTGTAATGTAAACAAGAAAATATATTAGTTTTGACAATCCACAGGGCCTGTCCAGCAGACTAAGCAGCTGCTTAGGGCCCCAAGGCCAGCAGGGGGCCCCCAAGAGCCCATACATTTATATTGAAAATAATACATCAACTTTTATTGGAAACAGGGCTTGTGTGTTTACAGGAGCCTAAATATTTACATTTGTTTTATATCTATAGTAGCAAAATATCTACTGTTGTGTGCATTTGTTTTTGAGCCGGGCAGAGGTGAGGGCAGCTATGCATTTACCCCGGTGCAAGGAGCCTTTATAATGTAAATGTAAGCCCACTGTCGCCAACTGGAACACATTAAAATCCACCAGAAACATGTGTAGAATTTTTGATTCCCTTATATGTTTGTGTACTGTTTTTGTGGCTATGGTAGTTGTGACATTCTGGATGTTTTCAGTCTAATGTTGGTCATATAAATACAAATACAATTAGTCAAGGTGATGAGAGCAGAGTCATAATGTTGTCAAATGTGAATTACCAATAGCTGAGCCAAGATACATCCGCTGCCGGGGGGCCCCAGAGACAAACTCAGCTTAGGGCCCCCTGAAAGCTCGAGCAGGCCCTGACAGTCCACTATAGTAATCAGATTTTTGCTTGCCTGACCAGCCAGTCCTTTCAATATTCTGTAAGTTTAGTCAAAGATTTGTGTGTTCAAAGTGTGAGATAAAAAGTGGATAGTGCCTGAAAGAATAAGTGTGTTTTAAGACGAGTAAAGGCTGCTGCACGCGGACGACCTCACGCGGACACCGGTAATATCGCGAGATCAAGGCTGCCTTCACCCGCCTTCACGAACTACATGCTATGTTGAAATAGTCCTGTTCGTAAATATGACTCAATCTGTCACTGTACATGTGTAAACTGTGTGAAAAGTCAAGTTTCCTCGTGGGAAATGAATCATCTTGTGTTTCCTGAGCTTAGACCTTAAAGCAGCTCAGTGTTTGGGGGCGCACCCTCTCCTCTGGACACAGGTGTTGGTGATTGTCTCGTCGCGAGGCTCAGTGCGTGGGACACTTTGGACAGGTAAGATTAACTGCACTTAAATATGAGAGTTATTTTACATGTTTGCCTTTTTTTATTATTATTATTTTTTTTTTCGTGAAGTAAACGGACCTAAAAATCTAACCTTTTCTTTTTTTGAGGGTATAAAAAAAAAACAAAAAACATAAAAAAACATGCAGGGATTTAAAGCTGTTTATGGTGAAATGAGCAATGAATATATATATATATATATATATATATATATATATATATATATATATATATATATATATATATATATATATATATATATATATATATATATATATATATATATATATATATATATATATATATATATATATATATTAGATACCTGAGCTATCCCACCAAATCTGAATTTAAATGCTGGCAACTCGGTAAACAAAGTGCTTTTCTTAAATAGCTGAATAAAAATGTGTCACAAAATGGATACAACCTGGTATGACTTAAAATAAGCTTGTGTTTAAATCCTATATAGTGGATGGTTTTGATGTAGTGTAATGTAGTGATATTGCTCCTAGGACTTTTGTCACATTTTGAAGTACAGCATAATGCAGAAGAAAATATGCACTATGAAGCGTAAGATTGTAACTTATTTATTCCAATAACAACGCACGTACACATACACACACGTACACATACGATAAAATAAATTAATAAAGTAATAATAATTTTAGTGATTTGTAACTCAAGTTATTTATTCCAACTTCTACAGCTCAAATCTTATCTTAGTACAGAAAAATAACAGAGCACTGCCCCCTGGTAAACAAACACTACCCACCCTCATTTATTGAGCGATGATGCGTCAGTATATTAGGCTAATTATCTTAACAGGCCTATTTACACTTTCTTCGTTCTTGGCCATACCTATCTCAAATGCAGTATTCCTTTATCTGATCAGCTGTTATGTCCAGCTGTCATTGACCAGTCAGTGAATGAGGTGATATGGAAGCTCTCAATAAAAGATGACATGCAGCTCAACAGTCAAGAGCGCAAAGTTCACCTGCTCTGTGGCGCAAGATGTGTCCACAAGATCACAGTGCATGCTCACACAGATTCAGCACTCAGAGCAGATTGCACAGACTCACAAAATGACCAACTAGGACTTTCTGTATTAAGGATATTTATTGTATTACCTACTTGTTGATCGTAGTGAGTTAATTTCTTCTGTTTGTTTATTGTAGACATCTGAACAATGGATTACGCGTCAAAATGCATCAGCCTTCTTGCGCCTTCATCCCTTTCCAAGTAAGAAGCTTTTATTTATACAACCTGATGGTCAGATACTGTTAGAACTAAACACTTTTTTTTGTCACCAGAAATTTGATGGCCACACAGCCCAAACCATTTAGGGTGAGCAACGCAGACCGCAGCCTGAAGAAGGGTCTCACTGCTCATGGGCTGGAGGACCTGCTTCATAAGGTGACACAGAGAAAGCGAGAACAAACTCTTTTCAGGCTCTTGTTTTGTTCCCCTGATGACCACAGGGTCAATGTGCTCTGTGCAGGTCAGAGAGTCACTCACTGTGTCATATGAGAGTACGCTGGTCCTGGATGAAGATGGGACAGAAATCGACACAGAAGATTTTTTTCAGACGTTGCCTGTTAACTCTGTTCTCATGGTTTTAGACAAAGGACAAAAGTGGAGCCCATGTTTGGTGAGTGTGTTTTCAACTTCTTGCCACCAGGTGGAGTCAGTGCGTAGGTCAGTAACTTGTATTTCATTGTCGGTATGCAGGAGCTTGCTTTGTGTGGTCACTTACTGACATAGTGAGTGCTACAGAAAATACTTACGTTGCGTTTATGATTTCAGAGAAATGTTTATGCCGAAGCTTTTTTGGCAGATTGACTGGCATTTTCTCATGTGCATTTAAACACTGATCTTATCCATATAAAATAATACTTGAAATGATGATACAGAAATCCTTTGTTTATGGTTTCTCATAATTAGTGGCACAAATGGTCAACCTAGACAATAGTAGTAGTCAGTCTAGTCTTGGCAGTTCTATTTCTTCTATTAAAGATTTCCACCTTGTCCCCTTGTCTCTGCAGAGCAGCTCCCGGGATCAGCTCAGAAAGTGTGAGCAGGAACGGACAGATGTGGCCAAGCTCACATTAGACCTCTACAAGAACAACCCCAAAGATTTCATTGGGTGTCTAAATGTGAAAGCCACTTTGTATGGGGCCTATTCTATTTCCTATGATCTGCGCTGCTATGCTGCTAAAAAACTGTTAAAGTGAGTGGACTGTCTTTTGTATATCATCTGTCCCGCATTTACCTCTTTCTTCCTCAGATTTAATACATTTGTGCACCAAACTGCTGGTTAGAACTGAAATGGCCAGTTCAGAGATGACAACAAAGGTTGATTTTAGTGGGATTAAATTTGGCAAGTTATGTAGAATCACTGCTGTTTTAAGTCTTGTGATCATTCAGGATTAAATGCCTGGTACATTTTTCATATTTGACTCTCTATGGCCAGAATCCACTAAAATAAAACTGTTTTGGCAGTTGTTTTGGCCCATGCAAACCATATAATGATAATGTTTGTGTTCATTATTGTTGCCTCCTTGTGTTTCAGGGAGGCGTTGCGTTGGACTGTCTTCTCCATGCAAGCCACGGGGCACCTCCTGCTGGGCTCGTCCTGCTACATCGAGCAACTACTGGAGGCAGAGGACGAGGGGAAGATGAGCCTGATGCTGCCCTCAGATAACATGGTCAAACACTTACAGGGCATGCTGCTGAGGCGGTCTTTCTACTGACTACAGACTGTACTTTAATGGACTCTAAAAGATACATGCGCTCACACAACCTGCTCTTACAAGGACACTTTTCTTTTACATGAATGAATGAATAAATGATAAACATATATTATTTTCAGTTGCTACAATAAAAATGTTTTTATAAGTCAAGTATGAGAGCAGTATATTGGATGTACGTTTTGTTCCTGTTAGTGTATGTGGTGCCTGCTTGGCCATAGAATAATTGGCAACAGGTCCAGCTGTCTCTCCCACGCGTCCTAATTGTCCCCTGGTCTGCACTGATCTGTCAGCTGCAGACTGCCTTTGCTTTACAAAACCAGAGACCAAGAGGCAGCTGCACTGGGGTGCAGGAGAGAGAGCAGATCATCATGAGAGAGATGACTTCATCTGACTGGGCAAGTATGACTTTTGCAAGAGGTGGAAGCTAAAAGACTTTAAATTTGTGCTTTGAGCCTTTTGTGCTTTGAAAACTGCAGTTATCAAGCCTCTCCTAAAGAGCAGTCTTGATGCCACAATATTGAACAGTTACCAACCAATCTCAAATCTGCCATTTTTAGGCAAAGTCCTCAACAAAGTTGTTTACCAAACAGCTTATTAACTTTCTCTAAATGAACAACTCCTTTGATGTTTTCCAGTCAGGTTTGACACTGCTCTTATCAAGGTGACAAATGACATCGACCTGAACACTGATGCAGGCAAAGTCTCAGTCTTGATCATGTTAGATCTGAGTGCTGCCTTTGACACTGTCGATCATGGGATCCTCTTACAGAGACTAGAGGACTGGATGGGCATCTGTAGTACGGCACTAAACTGGTTCAAGTCCTATCTAGAAAATAAGGAATACTTTGTTGAAATTGGAAAATGTTTCTCAAAATGTCCCGGACCTGTGGGGTACTCCAGGGACCCTGTTGTTCAATCTCTATATGCTGCTGTTAGGCAAGTTAAAATGCAGCAATAATGAGTCCTACCACAATTATGCAGATGACACTCAGATGTATGTCTCACTGCAGCAGGTGAGTATGGACCAGTGGATTCACTCTGCCACTGCATCCAACAGATCAGTGTGTGGATGCAAAACAACTTTCTCCAGCTAAACTCAGACAAGACTGAAGTCAAAGTCTTTGGCCCACAGAAACATGGAGAAAGTTTCTGCAGTCACCTCCAGTGTCTGTCTCTAAAACCTTCAAATCAGGCTAGAAATCTAGGGGTAATAATGGACTCAGACTTGAAACTTTAACGACCACATCATCAGCAACATCTGCAGCGTTTTACCATCTAAAACATTGCAGAAATCAAAGGTATATTGTCAAAGCCAGACTTGTAGAGACTTGTCCATGCATTTGTCTCCAGTAGGTTAGTAGGTAACGTCCAGCTCACCAACTTCTACAAATGAGCCTTAAGACAGCTGCAGTACATCCAGAACACTGCTGCCCGGGTCCTGGCCAGAACCAGGAAGTACGAGCACATAAGTCCTGTGCTCAGGTCTCTGCACTGGCTCCTATGGCTCAGAGAATAGAGCTCTGCTTGTGAACAGGTCTCTCCATGGCCTAGCACCAAAGTACATCGCCGACATGTTAGTGCCATATGAACCATCTCACACTCTGAGGACTTCAGGGACCAGCCTCCTGCTGGTGCCCAGAGTCAGGACTAAACATAGAGAATCAGTGTTTCAGTTTTATGCAACTAAAACCTGGAACGATATTCCTGAAGATGTGAGACAGGCCTCTACTTTGACAATGTTTAAATCCAGGTTCAAAACAGTTCTGTTCAGCTGTGTATATGACTGAAAGGTTTTTATTCTGCACTCTTCTGTTTTAATATTAATTTTATGATTATTATTTCTGATTATTTATGTTTTGATTTGTGTGATTTTAATCTCTTTCTGTAAAGCACTTTGAATGCTTTACAGAATAATTGTGCTATACAAATAAAGTTGCCTTGCTTTTAAGGAAATCTATTATTAACTGATTTGACTGCTTTGCCCCTTGTACTGACCTGCAGCTGCATATGGAAGTCATAACTGAGTTTATATTTGCATGTGCACAAGCTGCTCTAAACAACCTTTGTTTTAGGAATAAAATGCCTCATAGAGTATGAGGAGAACCCCACCAGATACAGCTGAAACCAGAGGTTTACATACACTATGTAAAAAAAACAAACACATTTTTTGGTTTGTTTGTTTGTATTTTCACTGTCTGACATGAAATCAGACTAAACTTTTACTGTTTTAGGTTAATTAGGATGGCCAAAAAAAAAATTCTATTTGCTAAATGCCAGAATAATGAGAGAAGGATTTTTTAAAGACATTTTTTCGTTTTACGTTCACTTTACATACAGTACAGCTACTTAGCATTTAAACAATCTGGGAAAAAAACAGATGATGATGTCATGTCTTTGGAAACTTTTGTTTGGTTTATTGACATGAATTGAATTTAAGTTAATTAGAGACACACTGTGGATGTATTTGAAGGCACACCTGAAACTCACTGTGTCTTTGTGTAACATCATGGGGAAGTCAAAAGAAATCAGCCAAGATATTAGGAAGAGAATAGTGGACTTGCACAAGTCTGGATATTCTTAGGTGTAATTTCCAAATGCCTGAAGGTGCCACGTTCATCTGTTTAAACAATTATACACAAGTATAAAGACCATGTGAGTGTCCAGCCATCACACTCCTCAGGAAGGAGATGGGTTCTGTGTCCCAGAGATGAATGTGTTTTGGCCCGAAATGTGCATATCAACTCAAGAACAAAAGCAAAAGATCCTGTGAAGAGTGTGTCATTATCCACAGTGAAACAAATAATGGATTGACGGGGGCTGAAAGGCCACTCTGCAGGAAGAAGCCATTACTCCAAAAGAAACATAAAACGGCCAGATTATAGTTTGCAAACAGGGACAAAGACCTTAATTTTGGAGACATGTTCTGTGGTCTGATGAGACTAAAATTGAACTGTCTGACCATAATGAGCATCATTATGTTTGGAGGAAAAAGGGGCAAACGTCCAAACCTGAGAACGCCACCCCAACTGTGAAATACGGGGTGGCAGCATCATGTTGTGGGGTTGTTTTGCTGCAGGAAGAACTGGTGCACTTCACAAAATAGAAAGAACATTATGTGGAAATACTGAAGCAACATCTCAAGACATCAGTCAAGTTAAAGTTTTGGCACAAATAGGTCCTCCAAATGGACAATGACCTGAAGCATATTGTCAAACTGGTGACAAAGTGGATTAAGGATAACAAAGTCAATGTTTTGGAGTGGACATCACAAAGCACCGATCTCAATACTATTAAACATGTATGGGCAGAAAAGGCAGGTACGAGTAAGGTGGCTTACAAACTTGGCTCAGTTACACCAGTTCTGTCAGGAGGAATGGGCCAAAATTCTTGCCAACTATTGTGAAAAGCTTGAGGAAGGCTATCCCAAATGTTTGACCCAAGTCATACAGTTTAAAGGCAGTGGTACCAAATACTAAAGAAATGTATGTAAACTTCTGACTTTGAAGAAAGCAATGAAAATTGGTCTAAAAAATGTTTTTTTTTTCTTCTCATTATTCTGGCATTTAGCAAATAGAAATAATTTTGGTAATTCTAATTGATCAAAAGCAAGAAATGTTAATCTGATTTCATGTCAGACAGTGAGAAAAAAGTGAATGTGTCTTTTTATATAGTGTATGTAAACTTCTGGTTTCAACTGTAAGTTACGTGCCTCTTTTAGAAAAAAATAATGTCTGGATTCCCTAAAAGTAAGGCTATGAAGGATGTCAAATGTATGAATCCAGGACAGGTTACATGGTGTGTTTTTTAGGCTTTGATTAGTCTGTGATGTGTGCTCTCTCCTCAGTGCGTGGAGGTGCGCTCTAATGTGGAGTCAGCCCGTCCCACCGAGCGCAGCTGCAGTTGCGCTTCGATTGAGGAGCCACTGATCAGCATGTGTTCGGTTCTTGCGCACTCTGATCATCAGGTTACCACAAGCGCACGCTGCCGAAATGGGTTTCTACGCCCCACGTTAAAGGTAAGCGTTATTTTGTATTATGAACGCTGTTTTCATTTGGGAAAAAGGCGTTTTGAGTGCCCTTTATAACATTTTGTTGCAGAAAAGTATTTCAAAACGTGCAATCTGTTTTGAACAATTTACTTTTTACGCGTAAGTAAAAGCAAAATATTAAAATACCTACTTGTTGCTCTGTGGAGTGTTCTGTTGTAGCGTACGCGTTCTTTGCACAGCGGTTCTCCTACGTATTATCCTACTTTTAAATCCGCGTATATTTTTTTCTGAACCATCATAAACATATAAAATGGACTCAGTTGTTTTATTGGCGACCCCGGGCTTTATGTGGGAGTTGGAGCTTGACACAGATGCGAGCTCGGAGCTTGTGCGTCTCCCACGCTCCTCCGTGAGTTCTCGATGTGGTCCGTACATCAAAGTGAGCTTTCGTGATGCGAGGCTTTCTGACATGGCGCTGTCGTTCGCTAATAACTGCTTCAGGGCAAGCATTTCGTCAAAAGTGTATTCATGACTCTTTTGGTGTATTTATTTATCTTTAATTGCCCAGTAGCGCTCATCTTCGTTCCACCTCTGGTGCGCGCGTGGTGTGCGCTCCCGCGTTGAGAACATGAAAGAAACAGAATCCCAACCCGTATGTTTCACATTGTGTGTACGTTGCCAACATAACCAAATCAAGTATTTGTCTGCAATTGTCACCTTTGTTCATCTTCCTCCGTGTGCAGCATAGATCCATATGGCGAAGTTGTCCTCCCCTGTTGGTCCAGATTTAGACTTCATTTCCACACCTGCTAACATTTCATAAAAGTAACCACTGTTTGAGGACAGAAAGACTACACTAACTCACCCTTTGCTCAACAAAAGTATTGTTGAAAAGGCTCACTGGCATTATGGGGTTATTTAAAGCTTGTTCTGGACTTCTTTTGTTTGTTTTCCTGTTGTGTACATGACAATATAACAACCACACACTCACCCACATACAAAACCTCAATACTTCAATAAATTTCCATACCAAAGACATCTGCTTAAGTTCTTGTGTGTACACCCTGCAGTGGGTCAGAGTCTTACAGTGCCCCCTAGTGTTTTATATGGTCCTTCAAGCTGGATGTTTGGCGTACTGCAGCTCAAGACGTCAATAATCTATCTGGGGCCAGCCCTCAGACTGCTGCCTCGTTAGCTATATCACAGCCACAGGATGAACCAGAAAGGCTCCTCATTGAGTTTGGAGATTGAGGACATTCTCCAGCCAGACCAGGAGGAGACTCAGGAAGATTTTCCACTCCTCATAGCTCTGCAGCATCTGACACTGCAAAACAGGGATCTTGAACTCAAAGCCAGCAGAACAAACCGATACTGGAGCAGTTTAGACACCAGACCACATCCCAGAGTGAGGAGTTGAGAGCAGAGGTTAGACACTTGCACAACCTGGTGAAGCGGCTACAATGTCATCCTCCCAGACAGTCCAGCAGGAGAAGGAAGCCCAGTACATCCAGCTCTCGCAGGTAAGAGGCACAAGCTCTTTCCCCAGTCCTCGACATGACTTTTTCTTAGTGAGGACTAGTGGAGAAGGCCCTCTCCAGCTTTATAAACAGCTGAGGATCACGCTAGATAACCTTCTCCCCAGGGACAGAGAAAAATTCAAATATTCGTCCTCTGTAACCACCTTGACTGGAAGAGGCTCTGTTGGTGTCAGACTGCTATGTGAACTCACCCTACCTATACCTGTAAACTCATGCTACCCATACTCAGACACAATGGATACTCTCAGCCAACAGTTTGGACAGCCTCACCAGTTTGCACTCTAACGCATTGCTGAACTGATGAGGGACCCTTCATTGTATCAGGAGACATAAAAGCTTTCTGCACCTTTGCCCTCAAAGTGTGCTCCCTGGTCAGCATGCTGCAGCAGCTGTGATGGAAAGGTAGAGTGGAACTTGAGAGTGGCTCCCACATCTCTCTACTCCTGCAGAAGCTGCTTTGTACACCCATTCCCACACTGCACGACTGTCAGACTGGAGTTTGAGATGCAGATGCAGGTGGACACAGCCAGAGTCAGCTCCCGCAAAGACACTGCCCTCCAAGCAAGCCCTCCAAGCCTGCAGCCAGACCAACCATCATTCTGTTTCAAACAGAGAATGAACCAGAGCTGGATCTAATCTTCCCACTTCAGTGACACTCGGGTTAAACTATTGATTATCCACATTCCACATGATGCACACAACTGTCATCATCTGTACTAAATGTATCTGTAATACCCACATCAGACAGTGAACCACAAAGGTATGTATAGGGGCTGAGAACACCAATAGCCACAACAAATAGGCAATAATACTTTTTTGATTATCAACCAGGGGTAGGAGAGGAACTTCCCATAAATGTTTGAATATTATAGACATTTTTCCTGGGCTCTGGACAGAACCCAGCAGCCCAACAGCTCAGCCTTGACTGAGTGGCAGAGAACCTGCCTGTGAGGACTGTGAGGCCAGGTTTTTCGGTTGCTTCATGGGGTGGCAGTGTCCTTCATGCTGTCTCTTGCTGCCCAGCCACTGAAGACTACTCACTGACCAACTCTGCACAGGTAGAGTCCCACTTGCAGCTCACCTTGGCAGTGCTGAGTTAGTGGCTCCGCATCACTGCACCACTCAAGGCCCATACACACCTATCGGCAATTGTCTACTTACAACGGCTCCAGTGTGATCCGAGTTGAGGAGTGACTGTGTCACCACACACATTCCTAAGGGTCACTGGATGGTCGCAGGACTATTGTGCCAGGACAGTGGAGGTTAGACTGGAGATGAATTTTCTGTTGTTCAGATTTCCACAGGAAATTTGGAGGCAGCTATTGAAAAGGCCCACAATATCCTCAGATTATTCTGCCCAGAGATGGACACTTTCCTCTGATATAAAATCAGAACTCTGTCTCTACCCATGCGACCCCGTCTTACAGGGTTGTGGACAGGTTACAGGGAGCAAAGAGAAGATGGACTCTGAGTAGAGAGGGTGCATTAAGTTGCCCATGTGTTTAGTTAGAGCCTGTTCTGGACTCCTTTATAACAACCACACACATATACACATATACAAACATTCTATAAATATCAAAATATTTACTAAAGACATCTGGTTAAATTCTTTTGTGGACACCCTGCAGCGAGACAGAGTCTTACAGGACCCCCGAGTGTTTTACAAGTATAGTTAAAATAATAATAATAAAAAAACTTAAAATGAATCACACATGCAACACTCAGTTACACAGTTGGTTGGTATATGTCAATGAGATGTTGAGTTGTGAAAACATTGTAATCAGGCAGAACCATCAATTCAGGGTATACGTGGTCTGAGGTTTGATTTAAAGGCAAACACTTCCCTCCATCCCCTTTGCAGGTAGCTAAAATGTATCAAGTCACTGCAAGTGTTATAGACCAGTGACCCCTAAATGTGAGGGCTGACACTCCAAGACAAAATAGAAAACAAAATGTTTTTGATATGCCACTAATAACGTGCATTCCTTATACTGTACTATTGACCAGTTCTTTGTGTCTATATACAAAACTTTGGAAGAATTTACTGTTTGGCAAACACATCAGAATATGCAAATTCATGGACTTGGTTTTGTTTTACTACTGATCTCAGGGGGACCTTTTTGCAGGTGTAAGCTGACCCGTTGTGTCTGCTTTTTGGGGACCGAGGGAATAGGTGCAGATGACAGCTGAATGCCTCAAAAGAGAGTGTAATTAGTGTGCTGTGATGAAGCTCAGGTTTACTGTAGGCCCTTGCAGCGTATTTACTCCTCATGCTCATGACAATCACTGTAAATTCTGTTCTGCTGAGGCGTGCTTCCCACATCATTCAGAGCTGTTCTTTTTGGCACTGCTGTCAAGACTCTGAAGCTTCTTTTTACAGGAAACATGAAGCAAAAAAAAAAAAAAAAAAAAGGCACACATGAAAATGTACTCTGCATAAAAATATTCCCTTAGGGATTTATAAAAGTAATTTTGATGCTGATTAAGGATATGAGGTCAATTTGAGGAAGCTATCTGAAGATTATTTTGTGTAATAAGGCAGGAGTGTATTGACTTGGGGCACAACAACTACAACAACAACAACAGCTGTGCACAGTATCCTTGTGTACTGACCTCCAAATGGGTGATAACTTAATCCCTTTACAAATACTGCATTTGGTCCTTATTGGGCTGAGAAACACAAAGGATTGATACTCATTAATAAAACTTGACTGGGACACTTTCTTTTTTGCTATTATGATTATTATTATGATCACCACGTGCCTATGGAGCACAACAGTCAGAGCCTGCTCAGGTTCCAGAAGTCAATTTTCCATTAATTTTTCACATAGACTTTTACAAAAACTCAGATATGAAGAGTTCAAAGGCATTGGAGGCTAACCAGCTATGTGCAAAGTAATATCCATAACATGATTGTTTTAAGTCCAAAAGGGCCATTTAAAATGCAAGATTTTGTGAAATGTTTTAATGACTTCACATTTTATAGAGTTTCAGAAACAGATTTTAAATAAAATTATAGGTCATAAGTTACCACGTAGCTGATTATTTTGAGCAAGCTTTCAGACTTTCAATAGGATTTTTTTTTTTGGAATGTCCTTGAGAAAAATGAAGGGGAAATTTAGTTGTGGGACCGCAGGATGGGCGGTCACTGTTGAGCTCCATTATCAGTGGTTCCACACAGCATGGCACTTTAAATGGACTCTAGGTGAGGGCCACTTCAAATTCAATTGGTTTCAGTACATATTTTTAGTACCTGAAGCCAGTTGTTGCCAATTCTTTACATTACAAATGCCATAGGAACTCAAAACACTATAGTTTACTAATACTAATACTTTGCATCAAATGAATCTAAGTACTTTTGTAAAGCCTTGTAGAATCCGAGTGCAGGATCACAAGGATGTTTAAGATTACGTTAAGACTTAAATGTATTAGTGTACAGGCAATTTAATCACTGTTTGAGGTGAGCTTCCTTTTTCTGACTCATTCTTTCCTGTTGTATATTTGAACAGATTTATATGATGCATTCTGATTGGACACCTGGCACCTGGCAAAAATTGCAAGTGTAAAATGAACACTAATACCCTGCAAAGTGCTTTTTTGAATCTTTGGAGCACATTTTTCTTTCTTTGATTTTTAAAGAGCCTGTACCTGATTTTTACCCATTTATTTGAGCAAACTGTGTCTTGTCCTAGTACAGATATATTGGATAAGCAGCTCTTGAGATTAAAATAAGACCTGTATACTGTTTGAAATTAATTATAATGGGTTTTATTGTTCGATATTCAGGAAGTGTACTGGTAGCATGATAGTTGTTATGAGTATTACCGTGACGACAAAGCTCCGCTCTGGCCTCTGTTGTGACTTTGATCGGAAGCAGAAGAAGACACCAAACCTTTTCACATATTTCCACAGCTACGTATAGTCATAGTTTAATACACTGAGACGTATTGAGATCATCATTCTCAACCTCCTAAAGCCTTACATTTAAATATCTTTTCTTTAGCTCTATACTGGTTTCTCACATTGTATCATTTTGACAGCCTGTTAAATCAGCCAGTCTCCGAGGAGCTGCAGGTTCAGTGTTCTGCCATTCATCTTTTCTCATCTCGGGGCTGGTGCTACGTGGTGAACACTGGTGTGGAAGTGTAGCTGTTCAATTATGAATGCCACCAGTCTCTTGTCACACTCTTCTGACTTTCCAATCGGAGGGAAAACGCTTTGAAGCAATGAAATGACATAATGTTATAGAGGTACATTTATGACAGTAATTTCTGACGGAATTCACAATTACACAATGAAGGCTACAACAGCTTTTTTATGATTCGTTACAGTTTATTACCATTCCAAACCCACACCATGATGCCAAAACAGGGTGAAAGCTTTAATTTCTTCAAACAATGTGGAATAGTTTCATTGTCAGTCATGTTTATTTCTTAAAGCTGCCCCATACAACTTTTATGACTGAGGGTCTGCCATGCGCCTTCTTGTCTCCATGGAGATGTTACGGCTTTGCACAAAATGTTCCATAATATGGCAATCAAAATGAGTAGATCTATCTGGCATGTATTCGATTACTGTACCGGTCTTTTTAACAATCAAAAATGCCTTGGAAAACATGCATTCTTACTGTGAAGTTGGTCACCTCTCCACAGATCTGACCTATAAGTTGACCTGGTGGTGCTGTTTGAAGAGATGGATACATATATTGCATAAAATAACTTTATTCTCTCATCAGAGCATCAGACCACTGAATCTGAATCTTTGAATCTTTCTCCTTGAAGAATTCCTTATGCTTACAACTCTACCATCTTCCACTATTCACGTGTCTTTCTGAAATGATATGCTACTGTGTTTTTCTCATTAGTGAGGCCACTTTCTAACACATTGTCAAATGGAGTGTATTACAGTGGTGCTAACACTAATTAAACATATCTCTCTTCTTACGTTTGTCTCAGTTTAGTTTGGTTCAATTTACTGTTGCCTTTGCAATTCTACAAATTGGCTGCCAAAGGTCACCTTTGCAGTCCCTGTGACATCCTTTCCCATGTACTTCATCAGAGATAATATCGTGGCTCCATTTAAAAAAATAATATTTGCGTCACATTTCTTATCACAAAATCAGTGATCATTCAGAGCCATGTCTTTCTGACAAGAGGTGAAGTGAGTGTGATGCAGTGGGTTGAGAAAAACATTATTATCCAGAGTCAAGCTGGGGTCAAAGCAGGTTCATATAGAGCTTGTGATGAAACGACAGAAAAAAAACAAAAAAACAACCGTTACCATGGAAATCCATCATTTTTGAAGAAAGCATGCAAAACACCCATAGAGATAATTAGCAAAAACAATGTAAAAAGATCTGTGGAAAAATTCTCTAAGGTGCTGGTTCACTGCTGGTACATAAAGTGCCATAAAGTGTCACAATATTTTTAAATTTAGTATTTAGCATTTCAAAATCTCCATTAGTTTAACAATAAGCTGGAACAGTATGATGATTTGTGTGACGACACAAATCCCGCGCTCTGATCATTATCATACGTTCATACAAAACCTTGTACATCACATGTTGTTCAATGAAATATTAGCAGCAGTTTTTGATTCAATAATAACCACAAGACATAAATCACCTAATTTTTGGACAATGAAAATAACCTCATCCAACCAAAGTGTGCTAAATGAGATTGAAACATTCTAATAATATAGTCTAAAGTAGAAGATTTTTCTTTCTTTTTTTTACAGTACAGCTAAGATGTTGCCCCCGATTTGATTAACTTATGGTTATTCACAGCAAAGGCATTTGATAGGCTTATATCTTCAGCATTTTTTAGCCTAGCTACAAACAATGCAATCATTGTGCGTCTTCTCACTTAAACAATCTGAATGTGATCAGCTGGGACCACGGCAGTCTACTGGGGGCAAAAGAACCAGGAAACCAGTGGCCATAAAGCCATCTGAGACGCGGGAGTGGAAAAGCTTTCTCTCTAGGGACAACTTGTTTACCAGTGATGCATATCACATCTCTGCTCTAGTTCTTTATGAAGACAATGCCACAACCTGGACACTATATACATTGCCTGAACTTTGCTGTGATCAAGCCTCATTGTAAACCTAAAGGCACTGCGTCTGATTTTTGTAGGCTTAAAAAAGTGAAAAACAGAACTAGTTCATTTTAAACGGTTTGCAATGGCTCAAAATTATTCTTTATTTTGCTTAACCTGGCTCACACTAGACTGATATGTGTAACACTTTGAATTAAGTTGTACACATTTATCAATCTGGAACAGCTCTCGCTGAAAGCAACCAGGAAAATGCAGAACATCATGACAAATATTGGAATTTGATTGATCTTAACAGTGAAACAAGCTGAAATATCAAACTTTTGTTACATCCAGTTGAGGGAAAAGAACATACATCTTTTCCTGTCCACAAATGCTCATTTTTCACAAAGTAGTCTTTCCATTTCTGTCCATACTTCCTTTGTTTACAATGCCCAGAGAGAACAGGAACACATGAAAGTCACCAGACAAGCAGTTGTTGTTCTCAGCACTACATGTACTGCATCAGTCTGAGTTGTAACACTCTCAACAGAGTCTAAAAGACGATGTGTGTGATTTACAACTTTACAACTAAATGTATGTTTTTGTTCTGTCTATTAACTCCACTGATTTACACTCAACGGGGTGTTACCGCTGTCACCCAAGAAGCCTGTACACAGCACATCACCTCTAGACTCATTAATCTCTATACCCTTCCGCTGTTGTTGCCATGGACACAGAAACAAGGCGCCAAACAAGCCCCCTCCCATACAAAGTTTGGTGAAAAGTCAAGTTGTGTTGATGAGCTGTGAACTTACTGCTGATGTATCGGGTGGTTATTGAGAAATTTAGACAAAATTAAGCATGATTGTTGTTCAATTGATTGTGTGCAAGTGCAATCAGTGGACACCTTCTAATCAATGAACAACAGTAGTGCTTTAGGCCCATTCACTGCTTTTAATCTGGTGTCCATAATTACCACAGAGGGTGACAGTGCTTTCGCACCATACCATACTTACAAAGGAGCTTAAAGTTCAGATACTGTAGATTGACATATCAGTTAATGCCAGCTTAAACCAGACAGACCAATCAGCAGCATTTTGAACCCCAACTGGTGACTTTTCATGAACTGTTAAGATCTGAAAACTAAAAAATACACAACTATATTTATATATTTATCCTGTCAGTCTACAGCTTTGCTCACATCGCAGCATTAAAGTCACATCAAATGGTTCTAGACTGTTAGTTGAGGGCAGATGCTTGAAACAGAGTGATACATGGCCAATTTTGGCAAAATTCTGATTTTTCAGTGAGTAGGGTGTGAAAACTCAAACACGCCATGTTAATGCTTAATACAAGCAGCAACAAATGCTTGAACTGCGCTGCGTTGGACTAGCCTAAGCATGCGTCCCCCATAGACTCTGCATGTGAACACGACCCCCTGAAACTGAGTTCTGAGCATGCTGTAATGAATTGTATTTCACTTGACTTTGCTATAGTGCATTAGATAGCAATAAAGTAGATGGCATCTGGTGGTGTTATCTGAGAATACAACAGCGCTGTGCCGGACAAACTCATTACACATGGGAGCTTTAAAGACCTATCATGCAAAATCTATTTTTTTAAGCTTATAACCATGTTATAATTGTTTTTCTCATTTACTCACTTGAAGTTGTATTTAGAGTGATTCATGAATGTTTGAGTAATCCCTAGTATTTTTATACTCCTGAATCCTATAAATATTGTATATTGTTTTATAAACACAAACACATGGTTTATGGTTCTTGGTCAGAATCAGAAAAGCCATGAAAATTCACAGAATATGAATGCACTTTGGTAATTTGGGAAAATATAAATAATACATGATCAAATACCAACAACAAAATGTACAATATGGAGATATTTTTTCTTAAAATTTATTGTGTGTTCACGAGTTCAAAGAATTCATGTAGTCATCACTGGCTCGAAACCTTCACTGTTGAAATCTGATGCCTTGTCAGTGAAACGTGTTGAATAAATTATGAGTTGATGAGCTTCCATAGGCAGAGATCATAACCAATTTGTGCTGAATGTGTTTTACTGATTCACTCAGGGGCCTGTAGTGCTGATAGCCCCACTGAGTTTGGTTATTGCCCTCAGTGAACTTTGGGAGATCTTAGTAATGGGCTAGTGCTCTTCTGACAGCTTGAACACTGCACAGGGTTACAGACATGTAAAGTGGTGACCACACACTCTAATAATAAACGGAGCAGGGCTGCTCTGATGTATGTATAATGTTGCATGCACTATAACTATAGCAGACCTTACGACTGCGGACATGACAGTGGAACTGCAGCATCGCCACAAGTCTTATTTGTTTGTAATCCTTATTTTATTATTTTATAATTGTGGCCATGTGATTAGTACAAACAAACAACCTGGAGATACTTGTTTGACATAAATAGTATTACAACTGTTTAAACATTGAAAAATAATAATCCACCCCTAAACTTTTGAGAACTTCAGATCTCTATTTCTGATCTATCTGTTTTCTTGTTTCCACAGCATGGTGTCCAAGCTCTTACTCATCCTTGCATCATGGAGACTTGCCCTGGTGCATCACAGTATCACATCACCAGAGTGACAGGTGCAGTGGATGAGCTCTGAGCTGTTCATGGAGACTGATAGCTACATGTCCAATCTGTCCACCACAGACTGGGTGGGGACAGTGGAGGTCCTCCAGCAGCAGGAGGAGAGCTCCACTGGGAGGCCTCCTTCCTGGTCTGAGCCATACTCGCTGGGCTTTCAGGTTTCCCTTACTGCCTTCCTCATGGTGGAGCTGGTCCTAGGCTTCAGCAGTAACCTGACAGTGTTGGTGCTCTACTGCTCCCAGTCCAACCTGGTGGACTCTGTGAGCAACATGGTGACCGTCAGTCTGCATGTGCTGGACGTGGCTGTGTGTGTGCTATGCTTGCCTCTCACACTCATGATTGTTCTGCTGCCACAAGGAACCAACCTGGCCACTCTGTGCTGTTTCCATGAGGCCTGTGTCACATTCACCAGCATCGCTACAGCGATAAATATCCTGGTCATCAGCCTGGACCGGTATGATATCTCTGTCCGACCAGCCAACAGGCTTCTCACCACCCGACGAGCTGCACTCCTGCTGGCTGCAGTTTGGGTTATCTCTGTGGCTGTGTTTTTTATCCCTTTTTTTGAAATGCAGTGGATGATTGAAGAGGACAAGGACCTAGTCTTGTCATTATCTTATCCTGACACATCCAACATGGACGTACCTGCTTGGCAAAACAGAACTTCCTTGTGTGGTGGCGGGCAAGACTATCACACAGGCCTTGCTATGTACCACCTTGTCCTACAAGTGCCCATTTTCTTCACCACAGTGGCAGTCATGCTTTTTACTTACTCTCGAATACTGAGAGCTTTGAACATACGCATTGGCTCTCACATGAAGAACCAGCGTTTCAGGAGCTCCCACAGCAGGGGCCGTCCCATATGGCCAAAAAGCGAACAGAGTAAAAGAAAGGTGGGACTGAAAAAGGTGGACAGTGAAGAGTTGGGGGAAGAGCACTGTACCACCGATGGGACTAAACAGAAAAGCCACCCTCCACTCATCGCTTCTCCATTGCCCACACCCACAGCTACATCTCCTCCAGGGGTGTCCTCCACCCCCCCCCTGGTCGCCTCAGCTAAAGCTGCAGCTACCCCTGTGGCACCCACGATGGGAGTCCAAGCCTCAGTATCAGCCATCATCGCCCTGCGGCGGGCAGTGAGGCGTCACCGAGACCGCCGAGAGCGTCAGAGACGTGTGTTCAAAATGTCCCTCATCATCATCACGACCTTCCTGGGCTGCTGGGCACCGCTGTCTGTGAACAACCTACTGATCCTCAGCATGGGCCCCAGCCAGGCCCTGGTCAACCTCCGTCTGTGGTTCCTAGCCCTGGCCTATGGCACTACAGTGTCACATCCTTTACTCTATGCTTTTACCCGCCAGAAACTGCGGCGAGCGCTTAGGTCAAAGGTAAAGAAGAGGGTAGTATCATTGCTCCAAGTGGATCCCTCACCAGGGGGCACTGTCATACACAACTCCTGGGTGGAGAACAGGAAAACCAGCCGGCAGGTGCGTCTGGAGGCGAGTGAAGGTACAGACCGCTGTTTAGCAGAAGCACTGTGAGAAAGCATGTGTAGTCAGTACAACATGCAGTTACAGTTGTGCTCCTGTAACATGCTCACTGGATGTTTTACACTGTCACGAAGGCAGAGGAAGCAGGATGCAGGCCTCACTCTCAACAGCACTGTCCAACGGAGACTAATCATACTGTTGAGTTGTGTTTACACATAAAGACATATGAAGAAGAGTTCTCCTGGTGGTGCTTACATAATGGCCCCAAAGATCGTGTTTGCACCTACTGATTCACCAAGGCAGCTTCAGAACATTCTCATATGTTAATAGACATTTATTTTAAACTATGTTGTAAGTGGTACAGTGTGTACAGAAAAACTGAATATTTGGCTCTGTGGAGACACTCCTTATGTAACGTTACACTCTTTATGAGCTCACTTTTGTGAAGCCCTTTGTGAACACATTGTAATGATTTGTAAAGTGTTTGGTATAATTTCACTCAGCTTCTGTCAGTGAACACACTCACCAAGTTTTAACTATTGTTAAAAATGTAAATATTTTCCTCGCTGTAATATGTCAGTGCCCAACAAACACATTTTGACAGAACCTTTTCACAGATAAAATGTACCATAAAATTAGCTAAATATTTTGTCAATTCTGTGGCTTGGTATTTTGACATGCTTTACATGTAGTAGCAGCAGCACATTTGAGGCATTCACTCAGGGGTGTGCTTCGCCTCTGTGTCCAGCACTATTCACACATTTGCTTGTTTCTTTAAAGTAGACATACATAGATCTGTACTTTGTAGGCTATAGCCTATACAATCCTGCACAAAATGCTTTTAGCCTAAGTGTCTGACTAAATGTTTATGAAATCACAAGGGTGTGTTTAAAGTGCGCACAAATAAAATCATAAATAAACAGACATATTTTATCTAAATTACAAAGCTTTGGATGGTTAACACTAAAGGTGTTACAGTGTAAGATCTTGTGTCCCACTGATCAGTACATATTGTGTAGTTGCATTTTTCCATAAAGAACTTCAGTTTAGAGGAGATCTGCTGGGGGGAAACAGCATGCAGACAAGCGGCATACTGTGCACATAACTCAGATGATCTACTACCCCATGGTACGCCACGACACAGAATGTGTACTTAACTAAAGGACATCGTGTCTACTGGAATAAGCATTATGCATTCATTAGTTTCATATTTGTATGGTTACATTCACTTGATTTATAATGCAGCTTTGTACTACGGCAATTAAAACAGCCAATAATACAGTGAGTAGGAGGTGCTATTTGTGGCGTTCTCACTGCTGACATGATACACTGTAAACTCCACACATCCGAGTTGCACACTAATGTTGTTGGGTGCCACAGTTCGCTGCTGCAGGACTTGGGTGCAACAAACCTACACCTGCTCAGCGCAATCACCTGGGGCTGCAGGTGGTCATGCCACGTTCCTCTGTCCGGGGCAAACTCGTTCTAAATGTGCACACCTAACATGCTGGTGCTGCTTTGAGGCGTGGGTTTTTGTGTGGGATGGAGGTAACTCAGACCTATACAGAACTAAGAAGAAGGTCATCTATGTGGGATGAGGCCTGCAGGGCAAAGTCGTTCAGCAGCACTCAAACCTGGGCTACAGGCCTACTCACATCTGTCCACAGAGTTGTCTAATAAGCAATAGGCCTACCCTATCATACTAAAGATGGGGAATTAGTACAGGCTAGGTCTATTCGTTGAAATATTCTAAAATAAAAGAAACTGCGAGATATAATTCAAATACACAGAACATGACTGCCCCCTTCTGGTCATAATCTCACACTGCAACAGCGCGTGCCAATGTAGAGCCGAAATAGCTCAGTTGGGAGAGCGTTAGACTGAAGATCTAAAGGTCCCTGGTTCGATCCCGGGTTTCGGCAGTGATGATCAGAACATTTTGGACACAATAACTGGAGCATTTGAAACTCGAAATATAATCTTAAACGTGTAACATAAACTTAAATTATATATATTTCGATCAAAAGCCCAAATACGTTTTTAGATAGCAACCTCCCTCAATGAAACCTTAACATAAGCATACTCAAGAATGAAACTGACTCAATAATTCAGTGGAGATGGACGGTCTGTGTTGACATGTGTTTTCAGATCTATGTTTTGCAATCTTGAAAAAACAAACATAAATAAATAATAAATAAAAATATAAAAAATATCTGTAAAAGCCATAGTGTTTTAGTTTTCAGTGTTTATTCATAAATCAGTCAGTTATTCACTTTTAAACCTCTTGGCAATAACAATACATTCATTTTCTCATAGCAGTGTAGACAATAAATCACACAAAATATCACATCTTATATCATACAAAATCTAAACATCTTTTATAAAACATTTAGACATTTTAAATATTTTAAATACAATTCTCTATTTCAGCAGACATGTCACTGAGAAATATGGGAACATAAACCTATATATAATCTTTTTTCATTGCAGAAAATATCTTAATATTATTAAACATGAAGTAATACTTGTACCACAGATTTGGGAGTGGGGTGCCTTACGCAAAAGCAATGACGACCTCAAGACTCTGTTAAAAGATCTCTCTCATCTATTCTCATCTATGCTGAACTGTGCAGGCCCAGGCTATAGAATACTTTAAGAGGTAGAAACCTGTAGTGGCATTTTTGAGCATGCAAGCGTCTATATTCTAAGGGCACTTGAACAGTTGCAATTTCTTCTAGTCAAGATATGGTTTTATTTTACTGGTAATTTTAAACCTAAGGCCTAATGCAGCCAGGCTAAAGGCTAACAGTACTATTGTTACATGTGTTGGATGTCAGTTGTGCACAGGAGCCCTCCAGCCACACTGTACTTTGCAGCACAGCTACATTGTATGGAGACTTCTGTCCACTAGGGAGCACTATTGCATTTAATTGATTTTTTTAGACCGTGTCAAATTACAAGTTAGTCAAGTTATTGCAAGTTCACTAATTTTGTTTTCAATTTATTGACTTTTCTACTGGCAGAGATGCGGAAGACATATAGAGGACAAGTGCAACGTCTTCCACATGAAGTCACCTCATACTGAGCCATTTCATTAACCACTGCTGTATCTACACAAGCAAGACACGTTTCTACATAGAATTTATATTTTCATACTGATGGTTGTATCTTGTAATTGGACAGTGAGGGCCAAGTAATTTGTATTGCACTTTTAGTATTAAGTCAAGGGTCATTAGGTCCATAAGTCAGTACATTTTTAAATATTCATAGTCCAGTCAAGCTGAATCAAATTGTAGTCCAAATGAAGTAAAAGCCAAGTCCACTAGGGTATTGGTAAAAACTGCTACTCAAAATTTAGGACATAAAATTCCATCATTTTGAAGGGAGGTTTGGTTGTGTAAAAGACAGGATAAAAAAAAAAGATGGGAAGGGAGCAAGCCTGATAGGACACTTCTGGTTTGTGCAAAGAGGAGACACACCACACACTCAAACAGACTATTTACAGACACAAAGCAAATGCCTCAAAAACAATGGCTTCACTAGATTAACTACCTCCACAAGCCAGAACATCATGCACAGTTTTACTAAGGCAACTTCAATAACTGGAATGTATGTAACACTGTCATGGAAACACCCACCCAGGGACATCGGGCACGTGGAGCAAGGCAACACGTCCAGTACCTATGATACTGTACCTTTAGACAAGAGTGTATTTGTGTATTTGTGCTGTTATATTTATCCGCTAATGCTACTGTTGAGGTTGATCACAAGCAGCGATCCAATCACAGCTGTCACACCATTTAAATTCATCTGTGACTTTCATACCAAGCTTCACATTTGTACACACATATATATAATTACATGTGTTGGGTATGTTGAAACATTTCTCAACATAAGACCACATTTCGTTGAAGCTGTACATTAGTGTTCTTGTACTGTATAATTCCACATACTTTGCTTAGTGTCAAATGAAATTAATGTCGTTGATAAAATATTCCTTTAACCAGACCTTTGTTATTCTGATATTTTGACATGTACCAGCAAGTAATTAACGCTTTAGCAATGTATGCCCTTGTCAAACAGTACCAGATCTCCTATTAAGGTGAATATTATGGGGATACAGTGTACTTGTTTGCCTTTCTTGCTTTCTTGAATGACCAAAGCACTCTTCTGTCTACAAGAAGTTTATGATTACTAATACTACTATAATGTAACTTTATGCTTAGTTGTAACAGTGATTTGCTTTAGTAGTAGTGAGAGCAAAGATGTTGTTATTTTTTGTGTTTGTTTTTGTGTTTGTATGAAGACAGGCATTCAAAGTGCATCCGTTTCACTCATCACGTTCATCCATGTAGTGATAGCGGTGCTCTGTTAGGTCCATGCAGGGTATCTCCAAATGGAACACGCTTGTGAGTTTGTGCGTCTGCGTTGGTTTCTGTGCTGTGAGTCTCTCTTCGGTGACCTTTGACTTCTAGAAGATGCTCTGTCTTCTGTTTTTTCCACGGGCTGAAGGGAAATACACTGGGATTAACAGCGGTATCCAAACGCAGGCCGTACACATCGTGAGGCTTGGTTATGTGTCATAAAGTAACAGTGTTTGCAGAGACACCGCATCAGGAACTAATTACTGCAAAATCATGACAGGTAAAAGCATTTGCTCTGTTTGTTGCATACAGAGGAGGTAATTACCGCTAGACTCCTTAATTAGGCAGCTGACAGTTTATTGTCATTTAAATTCCCACGAAACTGAACTGTTATGGTTCTTTAAACGAGACATGCTGTCAGCTTAAGCATGGCTAATTGGTCAAGTAAAAAAAAAAGCTATTTATCTTGAAAAGTCTTTGGAAAGAATACAGAATTACAGCCATTAGATAAGATTATAAATGAGGACTTCAATATATAGAAGTAGTGTGGATGGTACGCCACCTAAAGGCTGGAACACAGAAGTGCGATGTCCTGGGTCTTTCTGCAGCTGGATCTCTCTGAGGGAAAACACAGAGGCGGCTGGAACACGCAAGAAAAAACAAGTTTAAACAGAGGTGGGGGAGTAGTAGTCGTGGTGTTGTTTCAAAATGAACAATAACCCAGTAGAAGCGAGTAGAAGTATAGACTGTATTCTTGAATTTGATGCAATAAATTCAGATGGAGGGCAGAGGCATATAAAACTCTATGGGTGGTTTACTGTTTTTGAAAGAAATATCCAAACTAATGATCCATGAATGTTGAAACGCATCATTAATGTCTTCAACTCCACAAAGTTGCTATCATTTTCGCATGGCTTTAAATCCTTTCAGCTGACATTTATCACACATGTTTTTGAATAATAGCACCATATTCTGAAGCTATTATGAGAAAGTAATTTAACTTTTGTTTAATTATTCTGACATACAACTTTATGCCAGTTTTTGTTTCATGTGGACAGGCCCAGGATCTCAATAATATTCACTATAAAACAACAAATTCTATCAAAGAATTCTGACCTGTCCATCAATGTACTTTTAAACTATACTCAATGTTGTGATAAACTCCTATACACTACATATGCAATAAATACTCTATCACTCTTACTGTTTGGCAGGTTGTGAATGTTCTCCTCCAAACTCTGGAAGTACTGGTGTCGAAGTGCAGCCTCTGACGATATCCTGTTCCTCGTGTCATACTGCAATTACACAACAAACGCTGGTGATTACAATCGTCTACGCGTAAGCTCTAAAACTGTCAATCCTGCATGTCCTACCAGGAGCAGGGCAGATAGCAGGTCGATCCCCTCAGTATCTAGCCTTTAGGGATCAAATTCAAGTTCATAAAGAAGAACATAAAGTATTTAAATTGTTGCCAGGAATCAGACTTACCTGGGTACGTGGTTGATGAGAGCTTGAGGTCTGTATTGAGGAAAGAGGTACGATCTGAAGTCTTCGTTACTGCTGATCCCAGGCCAGGTCTCCTCTGTGGGTGTCCCTGTGAAATAACAGACATACCACTCAACTGCTATGTTAAAGTATGTTAAAGTAGGTTAAACTAAACTTGCCTTGCCTTAAACTATGATTGCTTTTTGAAACATTTCAGTTTACAGTGCCCAGAATAAAAGTGCTCATAATTGAAGAGTAATTGTCTGTCCATTGGGTGGTTAGCTCTGTTACATTTCAAGTCTTTATGTGCTGAGGCTGCAGTCTTTATAAAGTATAAGACACTACAGATGAGACTGTGATAGGCTAAAACGTAATTTTCTTCCTTTCTAGTGCATGAACTGTTTTACACCATCTATTCACACCAGGGTCAAGGATATGGAAGGCAGGGGGCATAATCCAATCTATGTCATTTATAAAATCCACTTAAAATGTATATCTTCAAATACTGAAATGGGAATGTATAAAACAATATTAACGTAACATGTTGTAACTTAAATAGAAATAGAAAATGAAAACCATACTTTGGAACATTCTCTACAGATTGATTCATTTTATACCATATGTGGAATAATATAGCCAAAGTAACCACATTTCTATCCAGACAAGCAGCTGTAGGCCCTTCTCCAGGCCAAGGAAGAGTCTTTTTTAATGAGGATAGACAGAACAAACATATATTAAATATTCAGCAATCCGATGCAGGTATCCCAGTGTTTATAGCCTAGACTAATTTGTAACACCAGTCCCCAGAAGGGCCTGTAAAACTGTTCAAATTTCACTAAAAACAGTGGGACTTGTTTATGGAGATGCAAGCCCGCTCACAGTAGGACACTTGTTTTTCTATGTTTTTCAGTGCAATCAAAACATCTAAAATGAAATGAAGTACCGGTAATAATGTGCAAATGTACCCATTAGTCTAAATATCAAGTGCAGCTCCTCCTTCACTGTTGCCCCAGGAAACATGGGTCGACCCGTGGCCATCTCATACAGGATACATCCCACGCCCCTGAGCAGTGACGAGGGAGGCATGAGAGAGGTGATAAAGAGACAGTCAGTCCACATTCGAAATCTTTTAGATGAAACAATAGTACACTTTAGGCATAAAGAGCAAACATAGTGCGTGTGGGCAGTCTTTGTTCTGCGCTGTATGAAGAGGCCCCATGTGGAGAACATACTCAGCACTGCCATGTTGTGGGAGACACAGCTGAGCTCAGAGCACCATGAAAACTGCTAATATATCACATAACAGGGAAGAAGAATGGGTTTGGACATGAAGTGACAAAAGATAAAATGCTGACTCTAAATAAACAGTATGTGATGTACGGTAAATAAATGTCAGACTTTTCCATTTAATTATTTGATGTTTGTCCAAAGCAAATCATTATACAAATCATTATAAGATGCACTATGTAACTTTTCAGCTGCTTTTATTGTTCAAAATACATCGAAAAACATGCATTCTTAGTGACAGCAGGGTTGCCTTTCCACATACAGTATATGACCAGTAACTTGGTCTTGTGCTCGTCCCCATGAAGTTTGTTTAGTGGCATAATGTGGAAGATTACTTGTCAAACTCCAAATAGCAACCAATCATCCGCCAGAAAAGTTACATAGTACACCTCTGAGATAATCTATTACATATATAGATAAAAAAAAAAGAAATTTAAGTGCATATTTTAAATAGAAAATATGTATAGTGACTTCATTTTCAAATTTTCTTTCTTAGGAAATGATAATTATGATCCTAATATGAGGGTGTTCATATCAAGTTATACCTAAAAGTTATACAAGAGGTAGTCTCAAGCCTAGTGCAAATACAATAAGATTTCCCAAAAGCCAGAGCTGAACCCGGGACTGTCAGCATGAGCAGCATGAGCAGCCTGCCTCTGACTGCTCTATTGTTCTCACTATAGTCTGAGTGGAGCAGAACAAACCTAGTGGAAAGGAGCGGACAAAAGGACAGCATGTCTTCACTGCACCTGTAAGTGCTCACATGAATGTAGCACTGTGAAGGCTGGAGTCGAGTGCAAAAAGCAGTGCAGTTTTTTGGAGTATAAATGTGTAGAAATAACAGTATCGATCGTCACAGTATTTTGCCACTACTGAAACAAAATATTTGTATACATTTTTGCATCTTGTCAGCAAAAAACAACTGTCCAGACATTTCTGTTATTATAGATTGATTATATTATTGATACAGAACTTGTGCATTTTCTGTTAAGTTACATTGATCGTACATGGTATAGAAGTTTACTGGGATCCAGAATACACACTCCAATACTGCGAAGATGTGAGTTTGGTCACTGGTTTCCCTGAATTCAGATGGATTGGCAGATGGAGCTAATCAGGGAGATGAATGGTAAATCCCTATCCAAACAAATATGGCTGTTTATGGCGAAAACAAATACAAAAACATTGCAGATTTTTGTAGAATTAATGAATGAAGCACTGAACTCAGCACAAACATAGAGCACATCTTTACTTTAAATGGGACAAATTACCTGAAAAATGACTAGTGTTCGAACAAATCCACCTTGTAGCTCTGAGTAACACCCATTTGCCCTTCGCAGTAGTAATCATAATATCACCTTATTCTTTCTGTACAAGCCAAGTTACTCACCACATGTCGATTGGCGTGGAGTACTCCGTGGAGCCTAGTAGAACATCTGGAGGTCGATACCACAAAGTCACCACTTCATTAGAATATGTCTTAGTGGGGACAGACTTTGCCCTGGCCAGACCTAGATTAAGAAAATACACTGTATTAAGCATAGAGTTGTCTTCCCATCACACCATATTGTTCTCATCTGTGTGCTGTAATGGTGATGTCAGCTGGGAAATATTATTTGGCTTTATCTACACAGTAAAATATTGCAGAACAGCCAGAGAAAGGGCCACAGTTGCTAGGATACAGAGAGTACGGGTGCTAAAGTCATCAGGACAAGAGATCTCAGTGTTGCAGTAAAATATAATTGGAAGGCAATTTTGGCTACAATCTCACCACTATCCCCCCCGGAGTATATGCGTGGACGTGTGGATGTGTACGCTCTATTATGGGTCGTTCTTACCGAAATCTGCAAGTTTGAGCTCCCCCTTGTCATTAATGAGCAGGTTCTGAGGTTTTAGGTCTCTGTGCAGGATTTTCCTTTGATGACAATAGGACAGACCGCGGAGGAGCTGGAACATAAAAATCTGCAGCAGAAGAAAGTTATCAGTGGTGAATATTTTAAGCGATTTTATTGTCGTAAAGTCAAGCTCTGTTTTAACGCTTTTCCTTTTATCTGAAATTGTGCATTTTTACAGCCAACCTTTTCAAAGAGAAGAGGACAATTTTAAGCAATTTGGATAAAGTGAAGGTGCATTTGACCCATCCTTTAACGCTGCAACCTGACAAGAGCAATGGGCCCCGCAGTGCTGCACCCGGGAAACCACCTCCAGATCTCCACAGATGAAGATCCACATATTTATTACCAAACCAATTAAAAACATTATTTTCCACACCTTAACTCTGAATCTTTTTTGCAGTATGACCTAAAATGAATAGCTATTAAACAGTCTATATTAATATGAACTAAATGCAGTTTAAATGACACAAAAAACAATAACTAGTGGCATTAAAGTTATCAGCATAGTGAAAAAAAAATATGAATGACTTTCTGTATGACCACCTGATGGCGTCACACGCTAGAGTCAGAGGACAGAGCTGATAAGCAGCAAGATAGCTCAAATATGTGTGAATGAAACAAAACATGAGCAACATTACACTAGCTTATACTTTAAAGCTCTGAAAATCCGTGTTGGGGCCTGTAAACCCAACACACATGAATAAAACAAAAGAATTGCAGAGGGGACTTGAGGCCACAGTGTACACTTCTCTGACATTTAAACACATTAAAGTGGGTGAGTCATTTCCTCCCGTGCGGCTCACCTTCACATTGTGCATGCTCATTAGGTTCCCACAGTTATCCAGATACTGTTTCAGATCACTGTCCTGCAACGCATAACAGCACATACAGTAAACTACAGGCCTCACAGTGGCTCTAAATGTGCAGTTTGTATGTAAAACTACTGACCAGATACTCAAACACCAGTGTGAGGCAGCGGTCCGTGTGGATGATGTCATGTAATGTAACAATGTTCGCATGCTTCAGGTTTTTCAGCAGGGACACTGTGTATACAAGAGATTGATTTTTAGACATTCTCAACTGAAGTGAAGTTACAAAAAAGGGTATTTGTATTAAATCATATCAGAAGTCTCTCAAATGACTTAGAATACTTATCTGAGTTTTTTTTTAAATCTTATTATTTCCCAACATGGGGGCAAGACAGCCAGTGGGGGCAAGTGGGCAAAGTAAAAACTCCACACAGCATGTTTGGAGAATGGACATTAGTGCCAAAAAATACACCAGTTCCTTTTTAGTTGCAGTGTGGGGCTAGGTAGACTACCCTGTTGCCAACACAAGTGCGGGGATTCAGAATAAAAAGAAACAATCTCTTTACCCTTTTATATAGGAGCTCATCTTACTGTACGTTTAACAATTTGAGACCCAGCGATATGTAGTCAGTTTTTGTTTGTCATAATAAAGCAGTTTCATTGAGATGCAGGGCAGCTGCCCCTGTGGTGGTGGTGAGTACCTTCTCTGATGGCGGTGCAGGGCGCTCCCTCCTCGTGCTCCAGGCGGATCTCCTTCAGAGCCACCACGTTCTCGGTCAGTTTACTGCGGCCTTTGAACACAGTGGCGTACGTGCCCTGGAAGCACAAACACTGTCAGACACAAGTGTAGGTGACACTTTGACAGCAGTACTTCTGAAACATGGCTCTGAGCAGGTGCTCTCACATCTCATAGTCAAAAATATTATAGGTTTCCTCCTGTTGTACAATAGTTCATTATGAAAAACAGAACATTATAATAACATGTTTGATTAACCATGAATAAACATTGTAAACATTTCTAATTATGAGCATAATAACGACTGTATGATAGAGTCAATAAAACAGCATCCTTTTCTTTTGATCAGAAGGGCTATTCAACATGGAAAATGTGTATGTAGAATCAAATTAAAATGTACCAAATTTGAAATTCATAAAATAATTTGTTTTTGTATGTTAAAACTTCAGAGGAAGCCTTTGCAAAACACCTTATTAATTGGGTAACGGTGCTTTACTTGTGACTGTCCCAAGTACAAATCAATGCATTTTATTATGAATTTCTTCAATTTATATTAAACTGACATATTTACCAGTGAGTGTTAGATAGGTTTGTGTTAATAGGTCCGTTTAACATTTGAACCGCTACATTTTCACTACTGTGACAAAAGGGACCATCTAATCCAAATGAAAGGTGCTGGATTTACACGTACTGTGATGAATCCTCTTGTCTATAAGCTTACAAATATCCTTTGATTTCATATTGTAAGAGCTGAGAGCCCAAACAGATGAGTCACTCTAGTTTCTCATTAAATCAATGGCACATGTGTCTGAAGGTTTTACACTGACTCAGACTCTGGCACAAAGCACATGATTTAGGATTAAGTGGACGTTTTGGCAAAGAAAACCCACAGCAGACATCTATTAGGTTAAATTAAATCCAACTCTAATGTCATTCAAACCTGGCTAGTCTCTGTAGAATGAGATGCTTTCATTAACCAGGTTATTCACATACTTACCTCACCGAGTTTCCCTAGCTTCACATACGTCTCCTGTTTCCCAAAGCCGATGTCAGACTGATGAGAACAGAATGGAGGATTAAAGTATTTTTTTATTATTTGCACAGAGCAGTACAGTAAGTATCTCTAAAATGTCTAATTTAGCCATATTTACTGGTTACTCAATTCTGGAAGAAAGAGCACGCGCCATTTGGCAGTTATTCTAGCAGGATTATAAAGATATAAAAAAGTGTATAATGTCAACAGTGACAGAATAAGAATATTAAAGTTTTTGAACTGAACTTAATACTTAATATCGCTCTTGAAGGATAAGTACATACTCTCGAGCGAAACAAACTTTGTAGCTGACTTTTAAACAGGACTGAAAACAGGACTAGAGCCAAACTGAAGTGGATAAGTGACACTGACCAGTGAAGCCCGCCGGGACATTCGACTGAGCGGTTTGGAGAGGGGCGAGTTTTCACTCTCCATTTGCAACTTTTTGAGGAACTCTGGGGGCAGACGGATGTCCATGGGCAGAGACATGCGCTTACTGACATCCTGGAAACACATACACAGTGTCACTATGGATGCATGACAGTGCCATGTGTAGGACTACCACTGTCCTACGATGTCCTAGGATCACAGATGAATGACAGAAGAAAGGTAATAACAGATCACACAGTAAAAAGAATGGTGTTTCAAGTTTGTTATAAAATCAAGTCTTGCATAATCATTTCCCCTTTAATTCTGGTTTTATACTTCTGTTCTGTCCAAGTGCATATTTGAGACTGTTGATGTCCAGCTGAAAACTGTAAAGAACTAAGTCAGTCAAGAGCAGCGGTTGTGTATGGGGGTAGGGGGAAAGAGGAATTTTCATAGCAATGATGTCTTGAATGATGAATTGAATTGAAGATTACTCAAACATGTATGAATCACTCTGAAAACTACTTTGAGTAGGTAAATGGGAAGGGAAAAATAAGATTAAATGTTCTAAAATCTCAATTTTGCATGAATATGTTTCCTTCAAGTTCATTGTGTCATTCCAGAGCGCTGACTTCCCCATCACATGCCTAAACCCTCTTTAGCTGCGTGGTGTGAGACGGGCAGTGAATCATACAGCTCCACTGGGATCTGTGGCACTGTGATCACTCTTACATCCCCGATAGAAGTGTGTATGTGTGTACTTGTGTGTGCGGGTGCATGTGGCTTCAAGGTGACTCATCCCATTGAGCTGCCAAAGGTGGAAAAGGAAAATAACACCAAGAACCGTGATGAAAGTTGAGAACGGATTGTCTTTTCTTGGTTAATCTGGCTTTGTTTATGGGGACACAACACCCAGACATGTTGTTTGTCTAGCACAGGGGCTGAGTGGCTAGCACTCTCATCTCACAGCAATAAGGTTCTGGGTTTGACTTCCGAGCTGTCCAGGGCTTTCTGTCCACAGGATGCATGTTTCTCCCTGTGTCTGGGTGGGTTTCCTCTGGGCAGTTCCTCCATCCACCCAAAGCAGCTAGTCCTGACCAAGTCTAGCTCGAGATCCGTCGTATGTCTCGGGAACACACTGTTCCTGATAGGTTGGCCCAGTGGTATTGAAGGACAATAAAGTGCACCCTTACCATTATCCTCCTTTGGCTTAATTATTATTAAGAAGCAACTCATTCATATGTTTTATCATCAACCTGATTTAGTCTCATTTTAGACCAATTAGCCCTAACATAGGCCTGATAAAGTCTGGAATTAGATCTAATTATATCAAAGGTGGTGCTTGGTGTAAAAAGTCTGAGAAACATATATCTTATTGTGATGCCGCAGATTCAACAAGTAAGTTGGAGCACAGCTTAGCAGAAGACATAACAACCACTTTGCGTGTGCTCTCAGCTGTGGATCATAAAACATGCATGATTAAATATATGTAATAACAATAAAACATTTCTTATGACATAACAGTGGTAGAAATAGTTGTTTTTATAATGTGCTGAATGGCCAGTTTTCTCCTGTTGACCCAGTTACAAGTCCTATTATGCCTTGGTGTAGCTGTGGCTTATTGAAGTTATAGAAGCCTTTTTAAATAAACCTTATTACTGAGTGTTCTAGGACAGTGCACCAAGTCTACGTGGCCTTACCTCCATAGAGAAGCGTCTGTGCTGGGCCTTGCTGTGGTAGTGCAGATGGGAGGGGGAGTGGGCACTGGGCGTGGTAGGCTCAGGACTCACAGGACTGGCATCGTATGAAGCTGAACTCAACCGCTCTGGTGTCAGGTCTGGACAATCAGAAAAACATATTGAAATGACTGACAAAGCACTGGTGAAAAATCATTTGGACATTGTGTGGTAGAAAAGGAACAAGCAAAATGAAAAAGAGAATTAACTGAAAACTTAATTAGCAATATATGAATAGATTATTAAGAATTATTGAGGGGGATTGGGGGTCAGAATTTTAATTAAGTACAAAATTAAAGGGTTATGTTACGTGTTAGTAGTTATAAGTCTGACTCATACTTAAGCTATTTACTCAATATGATATCTTCGTTCATTCTTTATTAAAGGTCATGTACCTGATCTTTCCCTAGTAGATATATACTGTATAAGTAGCTCTTGTGGTTAAAATAAGACCACTGTGTACTGCCTGCATCAAATTATAAAGCATTTTACTCCCTGAATCAATCTTAGTTCACTCTTAGTTCATTCAACATCTTTATTTGAATGGCCTCACTGAAATTTCAACCTTTCATTAATAAACAATGCATTAAGGAAAGGTTGCAATTAGCTAATTAATTCAGTCTTCCTTAAGTAAATGGTAAAAATCAAATAATAAAAACCGTAAAATACATTGGCGCAAGTCTGTCGCATATTATTCTACTCTGGACACACACTATTTGGAACAAAAACAACAATTCCTCTTTTATAAGCTGCTTTCTTTCACCAAAATAAATGAATATCGAATCCTTTACAAAGCGGTTCTTTTGTTTGAGTACAAAGCCGTCTGTTCAAAGTGAGGTGCGGTGGACAGGACCTGTACATGTAGTTTCGCTGAATATGTCGGACAATTAAAAAGCTGCCACTGCCGTCCACTTTGATCCCCGTTCGCTCGCAGTGGAGGGTTGCGTGTTTGATGCCCTGGTGTGTTGTGAACGTGCTTTGCTTTATGCTTTCAGACGAGTTTGATCGTGAATGATGGCGTGTGTGTAGGCGTATGTGTGCATGTGTATGTGTGTGTAGCAGCTGTTTTCTCATAGGGAGAGGTGCTTTAAATCCCGGTTTCCATGGGGACAAGACAACGGTTAAAGACGCTGGAGGTTCTGATTTTCGAGGACTTATATTGAATAGCTCATGTAGTTCTCCCACTTAACAAACCTTAATATAATACTTCATGATTAATAATGACCCCTGACCTGGTGCGTGGATGTTATCTGCACTGTATGGATGAAATAAACCTGTGCAGATGCAACCAATTTATATAAAAGAACTTAAATAAATCACACTTCTGTATATGGTGACATTGAAATAGCACTTTTGTAACATAACTGGGCACTCAACCATACAGAAAAGCTAGGCTACAGTTATATAGATGCAAGATACGCTTGAGTATCTTCCCCATGGGCACAACAACGGATAGGAACTGGGATATAACATCCAACCTTTAGATCAGTCAGTCAATTCCTTAATATTTATCAGATTACTTGTTTACAGTGGGGAGTGGTTATTAATTTAGTGCATAATTAACATGAGCCCACGTAAATGTTTGTGCGTAAAGGTTAATTTTGATATAGACAGCCAAACCACAGATCATAGCAAAGCACAAATTATTAAAAGCCACACCGACATGCTATAAACAGCTAATGCAGATAAAAGATTCTGATTTACGCAAATGTCATACTCGCTGTGTCTATATTATAAAGGTCTCAAAACCCGTTGCGGCTTTTTACACCTTTTAAAAGACAAATCCGTGGCATATAAATAAAGTCTGCATAAAGAGACTTGAAATGAGGGATATGAAAGATGTGTGTGTTGTGCGTGAACTGCCAACCTGTTTGTGTTCATTTGAATTTCACAGCTAGTGCTCCTTTGATCCCTCAATTCTAATGAAGGTCAGGGTAATATGCGCACACAAGCACACACTGATCCCGATAGCTGTGAGATATTGGAAGGACTCCTGCTGGACAACTTGTTTGCAAAAGGACAATCCAATATGGTTCTCCACATGCTCTCTCCGTGCTGTACTCCGTCCCAAACTGTGCCATGTACTGTGCCGATGTTAGGGAGTTCTCCAATTATGTATGTGGAGCATTGAACAACAGCTACGACGTCAAAATCTAAGATGGCATGAAATTTATTGACTTAAAACACTGGCAGGCTTTCACGGGAAACTGCATCTGTCTTGAAAGCTGAATTGTGTTGAAGTGGCAATTTGAGCAGTGAAATGATCAGCACAAATCTGATTGATGTGTACACACAGCTGGCTTTGCTTCATAGATTTCAACATGCAAATTGTCCCCTTAGAATTACAAATGGAATCTAATATTTTTGTAGAAATTGTCAAGTTATTAATATATTCTTGTTTCTGAATGTCTTCTGTAAATCTGTGTCAAGATTTTGTAGGATTTGGTCATTTTAATATAGGTTTGTATGAGCAAAAACCCATTTCTCATTCCCAGATAGCATAGATTGAACCCGATAATTCTAAGAGTATTAGATGTAAGCAGTGAGATGGAAATATTTTGAGGGTTGCTGACTCGGGCGAGATGGACAACACATGCACGATTACCCAAAAGAGCCTGAATAAAACAAAACACACCTTCACAACACTAAAAAAGACACCTTAGCATAGTTTCTACTAAATTGTCCTATTAAACTATGCAATCTTCAGTATAAAATGAATTGCTCATAACATATTTCTTGACCTGAAAATATACTAACATGCACATTTAAATGGTGGTGGGTCTGGAGAAGCAGTACAAGCACATCTGATGAAGACACTTGATTACAGGGCTCTCAAAACTCATATTTATGCAGTCGGAGTTGGTGTTTCCTTGGCGTGTTCAGTCTGCATCTGTTATCACTTCACATCTATTCAAGGAAACTGTCTCAGCTTACCGTGAGTCATTCTCTCACAAATAAGTCTTTTTTTTTTACCAGATTGGGGAACAAACAAAAGTATCCGATTTGTTTTCATGGTGTCACCACCATTACTGGCTTTACAAGTTAGTGTTGCTGATAACAGTCGAAAAGATAAATGAGGCATTCAATAATTATGCGTATTACAAACATGCATAAAAGTTCAGCAGCTGCTCTGAAAGATTTCCCTTAATTGTCAGATTCACATGAAGTACTTTTCACATTATACAAACTATTATGAAGTGCCAGTCAAGGAGATTTCACACAGAGACTATTGATGGGTTTCAGATGACATCACAATATTCTACAGACAAACAAGATTTTTGTTGCAGTACAGTTTGTTCTTGGGTCTAGTCACTAATATAATATAATTTAGAATATTTTATACAAAAATACAATGTGATGAATAAGGAAAATCATCACATTCTACAGAATTAGAAAACCACCAAAATAGACAGGAGTATCATCAAGTTCTTCATTTTAGTATGTAAAAGTTACTCAAACAAACTGGTCACACACACCATGATTTACTATTGATTTCCTGTATAATGCAGCATACATAAACTGCACTGTATGACTGTTGTTCATGGCCATGGTCAAATTCTACATAATAAAGCAGATCCACTCAAAGACTGAACGCTGTGTATTCTTCTCATCCCTGCGACCTGCATCTCTTTGAAGTCTGATCACAGCTGTAGTGAGAAAAACTCTATGATCACTATTACCAACAAAGCAGGAAGAGCAATTTTATTTCATGGATAAACCACTTCCTTAAATATTCATAAATATATTGTTCCAGGAACTTTTAAAATGTCTGTACCAGATTTTTTCCATGTAGTTGACCAAATTTAGTTTTACCACAATACTGATATTGTAGAAGCAGCTCTTAGGGTCAAAATGAGACAGATATGTGTTGTCTGCATCTAATTATAAAGCTTTTTATTATCCAAGAACCAGGAAGTGGGATGTTAGCATTACCGTGATGGGAAAACTCTGCTCTGACCTCTGTAAGTTGTAAAAAAACCTCTGCTCTGACCTCTTTAAGTTGTAAAAAAAACTCCTACAAATTCCTTGTGTTGAATACTTAAAATCCTAGATATATACGGTGGGAATGTGAGAACTAACTTTCAACCACTGCAAACTGTTTAAATTAAACTAGTTCTGCTTTTCACACTTCACAGTAAAAAGCACAGCACCATTCATGCAACTCAGGCAGAGTAAAAACAAGGGATTTAACAACCTCTGCAAGTGCAAGATCACCTGATCCAGAGTTACCATACTCTGTCAAATGTCCCCACGAAGCTCAAAATAAGAAGACAGCTTTCTTTTACTGCATTTTCAAACTTTTCACACCAAGTACCATTTGCGGAAATACTTATCTCTCTGAATAGGCCTGTCACGAGAACATATTTTGAAGTGTGATATACTGCTTAAGTAAATATAGATGATAAACAATAATACTGTAACCAAACTATAAAGCAGAATTATGCCCAAAAGAGTAGGCTACAATTCTACAATACTGTTCAAAAACACAAGCTGCAATAAATAAATAGCACAAAGCAACACTCAAGCAATTAGTTTGTAATTTTAGTTCATAATTCAACCTTCTACAGCTCAAATATTATAGAAATAATCATCAAAAACGTTCCACTGGTACAAAGAAAAAATACCAACAATAAATACCGACCCACAAAAGATGTTCCATTTTTCATTACTGAACGATCAGTCGATAGGTTTATTGTAACAGGCCTGTCTCTGAGTACCACCAGATCTAAACCAGAGAGAAAACAGAATGGTCTAAACTGGTCTAAACTAAACCAAACCAGTTCAATATAACTACTACAACGTAACTTGAGTAGATGGACAAAATATGTAACAAAATTGACAAAAAAAACAAACAACAACTGCTAAGGACCCTGCATAAAAGACTAAACCCAAAACCCCAAAGTTTGAGAACCCTTACCTTGAGTGTGTCTCATGTTCAGCTGGTTGATCTGCTCCGTGAACTCGTTCTCCTCTATGGTCTCAGTGCGAGGGACAGACAGGGAGAAACGCCTCTTGAAGTTTTTCACCTTGTTCATGGTTGCCGAGTCCTCAGTCTGCAGAAGGAAGACACATGAGTTTCTGCACAGATAATGCATTGGTCAACCTCTCCACACAGAACATGAGCATGTGTTTCTGCTTCCACTCCGTTACAGAACACATCAAAGCAGCCACAAGTGCGAGTACACGCTGGTACACACGGGTCACATGACAGGAGCGCAGACTCGGTCTCTCCCATTGCTCCAAAGATGCCTGTCATCTGATAATGAGGCACAGAACAGCGGGTAGGCAGCTGATCAATCCACTCCCAGCCGCTTACATAACCCCGGCAGCCCTACTAGTTTGTCATTGTCGCGTTTGTCCGCCCAGTCCCATGTTAGGGGGTCTTCGTGACTGCTTTATTGTCAGAGATCTAAAAGAGCGAGTATTTCTGCTCGTTACGGCCAAAGACGAGACAGTTGTGTGGTCATTATAAGCCGGACTTCACATTCCTGAGTTTATTTTTAGAGCTCAATGGAGCGTCGTGATATGACAGGCTCAAAGCAGCACCTGCAAATTGAGACTGGGGGCGCCACGCTGCACGACAACGGGGAGAACGGGTGCAGTGACCACAAACGACTCGATGGGAAATTAATGAGGCAAAGTTTGAAAATTAAGTTCGGTAAGGGATGAAATAAAGTGGGTGAGCAAAATGACTTTTTTTTATTTACTTGGAAACGTACAGCATTAATAAAGATCCATGGATCCTCTTGTAAGCACTCCCATTCACACATTTGGAGATAGATGAGTTTAATGTCATACTGAGGGTCATTCTACACAAGGAAATAGCACCAGGTGTGTCCCCATATGAAGTAGACATGTTCAAATTAAACATAGCACTTACTGGAGTCAATTGTAATGTTGATTTATCCTTAATTACAAAAAGCTGAAATCCAGTTAGTTAAAACCTAAAAGTACTCTGATAGTTCACGCAGTTCTTTTCTTTTCACCTACTTCCAAATACACACTAATATCCTTTCCCGTTGTCACAGATCAATCAAACACGTGAGTATCGACAGAAATTTTATCAGCGCTTGACAAGACCACTACTCAAACAACATAGGAGCATTTATTTAATGTCTTTTACAAAAAAAAAAAAAAAAGAAACCCGAATTGACTTTCATGTTTGAGGGAAACGATGAAAAAAGATGAAGAAGATGTGGGTGGCAGCCATAAATCGAACAGATATCGCAGCACAAAAGGCAGAGATGGAGGCAATAATCCACAGAGCAGAGAGAGAAAAGGGGGATTTCTCACACTGAGAAGGATCAGGCTATTTTAGTGTGTGAGATTCTACCCGTGGTGTAAAGAACAAGACTAAAACAACCCCATTATATAAAAATACATACAGGGAAATGGATGTGGAGGCAGATGAATGGAAGGTGTCTAAAAGATCAACTCATATATGGCTGTACTTAGTACTTATACTGTACTTATACCATAATTGACTGTGGTGTTAAGTAGTGACCTAAATGCTTAATAAATACATACAGATGTTTAAATGAGAATTACAATGTAACAAAACACAATGTCACCTATGCTTTAATGTCATGTATTTCAGAATGATAAGAAATTAGGACCATTGCCATAGCGATTAACAATTTAAAACAAATTACTATATCTTCTGGATGGGAAAAAGTCATTCCAATGTTGCATATAACAGGAAACCCATGAATAGGATGTGTTCATGACAATTTAATGCCATTATTGAAATAAAATAACCGATCTGACTTTATCCGTTTTGCTAGACATTGTGTTCATTAATTTGCCATCTTAATTAGCTTAAGGAGTAATGTCATCACATTCACATGACAGATTGTGAACATGGGATGTTATAAGGCCACTATTTATGCAATTACACCAGGCAAACTCCATAAATTCTGACCCGTTTCCATCATGTATAGAAATCACACCACAACATAATTTTTGTATGTATTTTAATCATACCACACATGCACTACACAGCTGTCAATCAAGTTTCCTATCCAATATTCTTCAAATAGCTCGGTGTCTATTGTTGTTTACCCCAAGAGGGACGCTATTGACATCTGCTGCCAGGGGATAATGAAGTGTGAGCAATGCCAATTCTTCAAATGGGTTGTTGTTCAATGATCCACAGCTTATACACCACTTACAAGATGAAGGCGAGTTACTGGGGTTCTGGAGCTTAAAAAAATACAAAACCAATAACATTTCCAGCACATAAGTAACTATTTTGTATTATTCTACATAAAAAAAACGCTCACCCTGTAGTTTAGAACTGTACGAACATGTTGTTGTATTGATTTGTCACTTCATATTTCAGTCTTTTTGCTAATTCCTCTGAGTTCAACATGTGAACGTTGAACAGAATCTTTTTATTAAACAAAACTCACAAATCTAATCGCATTTCCAATACTTATCAGAAAAAAATGCAATTAGATATTTTTCCCCAAATGCTTCAGTCCTACTTTATATTAGGCTAAACAATACAACCTGGGAGTGTAGCAACCACCACGTGTCACTGTGGCCTTTGAAAACATAGGAAAGATGGCATTTGATTAGGAGCCTGTCTTTTCTTCTCTCTGTTCCTCATTTGGCTGTTGAACAATATAATTGTGTGGGTTGTCAAGGAGAGGCCTCATCACTTGTTTGTGATTAGGGCTGTGGCGGTGATGGTTATGCAAAGTCCTCTTCTTGAAATGACCGCTGGCTCTGCACTTTTCTGGCAATAATAGTGTCATTCATAGTTCATTAATATTAGAGGGATCTCCTTTGTGCTACCAGTAGATATGATATCAATCCAGACATCATGTTGACATTGAGCTTTCTCATTTTGTGAAGTACTTAGGTAAGGTAGATATAGCCTGCACTCTTAATGGTTTCAATCACATCTGAAGCTGGTTGGTCAGTGTCTTAAAGGTGTGCACTTTTCAGAGCTTTTCACCATATTATAATTGTTTTCCCTTCTCATTTAGGCTTAGCTGTGCCAGTTTGAGTAATTATCATTCTCCCGCACCCAAAACAATATTTCCCCGATCATTTAAAACGTACAAAATACTGATCCATGGGTGTCATAGATTATAACTAGGCAATATAGCAGACAAAAGCACAGTACATCTTCTTTAACCAGCATATTGAGCACACACAAGCTGCTTTATTCTCAGTATATATTACATTACCCTGCAGGGATAAATAGAGTTATAAGATTGATTGGTTGAGACAGGCCGTGTCTCATCTGGAAGCTTAGAACAGCACTTCACTGACTGAGCTGCAGAGCCTGCACCAGCACTGATGGATGATTGGCTGTAGGTGTTGAGGTTTAGTGAGTATTAAGAGAGAAGCCCTTGAGGTCTCATTTTAACTGCTTGTAGTTGTAGGATTTGGCAAATCAAAAGATGGTTCTTGTGAGACTTATACTCTCTGGTGGATATTTTGGTCTGTAATGACAGTAATGTATACTTCAAGATAAATTAGCTTGCAGTTGACCTATAATTCTCATTATTTCCTTATTTATGCCAAGATCTCAACAAGGTGAACCAGAAAACTTACTCTAAATTTGCACAGTAACGTCTTACGAGCACTATTTTGTCTTTTATGTGGTTCACAAACAGAAAATGCCACTTCAGACTGTGTCCTTGGAACATTAAAGTTGAGATCTATAACAGGAAGAAGACAATGGAGGTAGTATCTGTTTACCAGACTCTGGTGAGACAGCTGTGTGTACATGTCCACATGGCAAGAGAAATGAACGAGGTCAGCATATGGCACTGGAATATCTTTTATAATGCAAGAAAAACACTTATTTAATAGTATCTTATTTAAACAAATCTTAGTCACCATTAGCATTTGGAAACATTTTTGGAAAGTTAAAAAAGTTCTCAGAGAACACCTACTTGCAATGCTGTTAAAATTTGTATGTAAATCATATGACAAAAAAACAAACAAAAAACAACAAAAAAACAATTAACATGAATACTGGTGGACTTGAAATTCGTTTCTTACTAGCATGAATGGGTATAGCCATAGCCATTGTTTCCCACTATAGATAAATGAATAAATGCTGCTGTCCCTGTGTGTACTCATTCAGAATGGGGCCATTGATGGGAATGTGCTGTGCATTTTGATACAGGTCAGTGGGCACATATATGGCAATGTGCTACAAAGCAGACTTCAAACAGAGCACACTCCTCAATCAAACCAAATGTATAGTAGATTTTTCGTAATCAGTTCAAGTAATTGTTGAGCACAGCGACAGGCAGGCTGACCACCGGATGCACTGAATGAAACCACGATTTGTGCGTTTGTCGTATATGGAACCCGGCATGTCACTGCTCCTGACAGGCTGCCAACCCAAGCTGTGTGTGGGGCTCAAGAGCACGGAGACAGTCTGTGGAGGGCACGAGCTCTCACTGGAGGAACACATTACAATGGTGCATGTCTGTCTAACCGCAAGTCTTTTCTGTGCCGTAAGCCAAAAACGAAGGAAAATGGAGATATCAGTTATAAACCAGGAGAATGGGAGAGAGCTGCCTGAGGATGGATGCCTAAAACAAACTACCCTAACAACTGATGCAATGCCGGCTAATATCTAATCAACTGAAGTTTGATTGCTTTATTTCCCCTGATATGTTTGTTAATATTTATACTAGTTTCCATAGGGATTATATAACATTAAAGCAGTAAAACAATTATAGTTTAATTGGTTTCGTTGATTACATTGTGTGATTTACAGTGCTCTAGTGTGACTTGAGGTCATGCCAGATGTGCCTTGAAAAAAATGTCCAATTTGTTAACAGATTCACATCTTTAATTTAATAATTCACCATTTTGCAGTGGCGTTACATACTAAAATTTAAAACTTGATTTTAATACTAAGGAAAAGCATCAGTACTCACTACAGACGCTTGACACCACAATAATAATAACACTAATAATAATACCACAAAACAAGTAATACCCACGTTTCAAGACCATTCAAAAACTATTAAGGGAAGGTCATATTTTGTCCTGTTTATCTGATTTTGTACTTATACAAATGGGTGTCTAATTCCTGTAGTAGTTTTAGTATCACTTAGTATCTGGGTTTCAATACATTTGACAACCCCAGCCCTGAGCAAATCTCTGTACCTAAAAAGAAAGCAAAACAATCACTGTTGCCAAATTTGAAGAACACAACACTGACATGAACATTGTCACCACATGACATACCAGATCTGCCTCAGTAATTTAGTAGGTCATGTGGAAGAAATCATTTCAACCAAAAAAGTGTGCCACTACTCAAAAAGGTAATAAATTATTAAGTACAAAAGAGTCAGAAACCAGTCTGTGCGAATGCTACTTAGTGTTAGAGACAGTGCACATGCACGTGTGTCTGTGAGCGTGCATGTGTGAAGTGGGTCATATGCTGCAGAGCTGACCTCAGGCCCAGGGTGATATTACAGCCTGCTCCAGTGGCTGCTGTGAAGAACACTACTCACTTTCCCTACAGGAGGACAATGGATCCAAGATTACTCACAGTGTCTGACGCAGTAACTGTTAAATATACTTTACTCTATAGCTGCTGTAGTCATACATTTTTCTGTATGGGCTATAAATAAAATAATGCACAATTATCATTTTTCAGAGTGGGTCTGTTTCAACAAAATGTAATAATAAACCTCAGACTACCTGTATGCCTTTTATCTGTTGTTGCATTTATGAATTGAATGTTAAAATGTATTATTATTAAATAGTCTGTAACGTCTATAGATTTACTCTCGCTGCTACTAGTGCTATGTATATTGTTACACCCCCACCCATCTACAAAAAACAAACAAAAAAAACCCAAAACACATTAATATTTAAACTACTGATTCTTGTTGTGTGATTAAAATGATCTCCTTGGAGTGTTGTACAAACTCAAAGTACAAAAATCATATTAGAAGTATATTAAGAAGACTAATAACTATTTTACTTGAGGGCACGTGAGCTCTAAGCCAGTTACTGTCTGCTCTGTCTTATCACAGGACATGGGGGAAACAAGCATGTCTCATTCTGCTTGTGTCCAGTGCAGTCGGGGCAGGGGTCATGATAAAGACAAAGCCTTTTGTTCTGTGGCCACACTCAAAACAATTAGTGCCTTATCTCCTCTGTGTATGGCTCAACTACTGGGCATGTGTTTACCACTCTATGTGCGCAGCTTCTCTCTGCACTGTGTTACATAACCAGACATGGAGGTTAAACCATGCCGCCACTACAGGGGTAGCTCAGTCATCACATATTTATGTATTATGTATTATTTTATCCATTGTGTTTTGTGTTCTTGGTAGAGTATTATTCTTAAAAAAAAGTAACACAGCATTTCAAATGCTAAAAAGCTGTGCTGCTTTAATTAATTAGGCCTGTTACGATAATTACTATATCGACTTATCCTTCAGCCATGACAGATGGAGCATATTTTTTGGGGGTCAATATTTATCGCGGGTACTTTTCTCTGTAATAGTGGGGACCTTCTTGTTATTTTTCTGTACTACAATAAGATGGGAGCTGTAGCGGGTTGAATAAATAACTTCTATGACTCATTAAGAGTTCATTAACAATGCAATACATTATATACACTCAACTGAATGTTTATTAGGAACACCATACTAATACGGTGTTTGACCCCCTTTCGCCTTCAGAACTGCCTTAATACTACGTGGCATTGATTCAACAAAGTGCTGAAAACATTCTTTAGAAATGTTGGCCCATATTGATAGGAGCATCTTGTAGTTGATGGAGATTTGTGGGATGCACATCCAGGGCACGAAGCTCCCGTTCCACCACATCCCAAAGATGCTCTATGGGGTTGAGATCTGGTGACTGTGGGGGCCATTGTAGTACAGTGAACTCACTGTCATGTTCAAGAAACCAATTTGAAATGATTCGAGCTTCATGGCGTGGTGCATTATCCTGCTGGAAGTAGCCATCAGAGGATGGGTACATGGTGGTCATGAAGGGATGGACATGGTCAGAAACAATGTTCAGGTAGCCTGTGGCATTTAAACGATGCCCAATTGGCACTAAGGGACCTAAAGTGTGCCAAGAAAACATCCCCCACACCATTACACTACCACCACCAGCTTGCACAGTGGTAACAAGGCATGATGGATCCATGTTCTCATTCTGTTTACGCCAAATTCTGACTCTACCATTTGAATGTCTCAACAGAAATCGAGACTCATCAGACCAGGCAACATAAAATAGGAATTTTAAATAAGTAAAATAGGAATTTTTCCTATTTGTAGTGGAGATGAGTGGTACCCGGTGGGGTCTTCTGCTGTTGTAGCCCATCTGCCTCAAGGTTGTGCGTGTTGTTGCTTCACAAATGCTTTGCTGCATTCCTCGGTTGTAACGAGTGGTTATTTCAGTCAATGTTGCTCCTCTATCAGCTTGAACTCGGCCCATTCTCCTCTGACCTCTAGCATCAACAAGGCATTTTCGTCCACAGGACTGCCGCATACTGGATGTTTTTCCCTTTTCACACCATTCTTTGTAAACCCTAGAAATGGTTGTGCGTGAAAATCCCAGTAACTGAGCAGATTGTGAAATACTCAGACCGACCCGTCTAGCACCAACAAGCATGCCACGCTCAAAATTGCTTAAATCACCTTTCTTTCCCATTCTGACATTCAGTTTGGAGTTCAGGAGATTGTCTTGACCAGGACCACACCCCTAAATGCATTGAAGCAACTGCCATGTGATTGGTTGATTAGATAATTGCATTAAGGAGAAATTGAACAGGTGTTCCTAATAATCCTTTAGGTGAGTGTATATGTGTGGTGGTGGATAAACAACAGAGCAAAGGAATGTGGAGGACATTACAGTGCCAAGTGATGGGAACATCAGGGAAAAGGAACATGAGAAACTAGAGAAATACCAGGGGCTCAAAGAAGAGCTGCAGAAGGCCTGGAAGGTGAAGGTATCAGTGGTGCCCGTGGTCATCGGAGCAGTCGGGGAGTGACCGCCAAACTGAAGGAGTGACTACAGGAGATCCCACGAAAAACATCAGACATCTCAGTCCAGACATACATATATATACATATATATATATGTAGAATCCTCATCTCGTACTTAAAAATTTGTAATTTGTCATGACAGGCCTAGGACTGACTCCACTGTCACACCAATTACTCTGTCTCATGGTTTTGGAGATACCTAACACATCTATACATATATGAAAGAGGGTGTCTTTCCAAAGCAGACAACACCATAATTTGCAATGAAAAGGGATTATTTTTTTGTTCTTGTTTCCAACTTCAGTGATTGCAGAAAAATGGCCAATCAAATATTCTGCCTATTTCAGTCACTTGAGGTCGGTTTGTGTTTGGGGATGATCCTCACTTAGTCAGAACAGTCTATATTGAAGTTGATCCTCTCAGTAGGAGGGGTGCTGGACTTGGCAGACATTTGATTTTCACACATTGATTTGTCTTGTTCCTCTCCACTCCATATCAGACACTGACATTGCACTGGGGGGATAGACCTATGCCCTTTCTTTCATCAAATTCATATGTCAGACTAACCTCAGCCATGGCTGACTCTTGTCCATCTCCAGTCCCCAATTTACCAGCTAAGAATCCCACAGCCCCTGGTGCTTTTATTGCTGGACCAGACTACATGCTTTTCCTACACTTCACTTTACAAAGTCTGGAACTGGGTCCTTTCTCCGTAAGTTCTATTGGATGACTATTGACTGACTGGAAAACAGAAACCTTCTGCCAAATCAATGGGCGAAGCACGAAACTCTGTAAATATTAAGTAAAATTAGTTAAAATTTTTGCTCTGAATAACACTTTTAAAGGGTATGCACTACACATACTTGATTGTCCTTTAATTGTTAACATAACATTGCATCACACACTTAACAGTAAAACCCTACAAACCCTGCTATTTCTGCCAGTCACAGGAGGCTTATGCTTTATTCTTGCTTTAGAAATTATCCAAACAAGTCAGTGTATGGACTTTTAAAACATGAAGGAACATTTCCCTTTTTTCATTTGTTTTAGACAGCCTGTAATAAATAGTCTAACAATGTATGCTCATTTTCAACAACGTTCTTCAGGCGGCCATACAAGAAGGCTGTACTTGGATGTAGCACTTAAGTCATTTCCTGGCCTGGCTGATGCTCTTTACTTTGTAAGAACTGGATATAAAATCCTTACTCTTGTTAGTACCATACAAATGCCTTATAAAAGAACAACACACAAAGTTCATGGGTCAAAACTCTGCTGGAATCCCGTATTCCAGCACTGACCTTAAGTATGTTGTTACAGTTACCTTCTTGAAGAGCTCCTGAGTCAAACAAACTTGCCTCCAACACCTTTAACAACAGAATGCTGTTGTTAAAGGTGAACAAGGTTACTTTTCTGGTGAAGGGCCTACCACATGCTTATCTCTGGCATTTAATTTCTTCAGTAATAGTAACACCAGTTATTGAATAAATGCAGGGGAGATGTAATGTCCTGCTGAGGAACATTTCATGCAAAAACAACATTTTCATGGAGATAAGACAAATAATCCTCTTTCAGACAAATCACACAGTGCACCTTTATGTTCTTAGTACAGTGTAGTAGGTAAAATATGTGCTTAGAGCAGAAATCTTGCTAAGCTAATGTCACTAATATCCCTACTTCAGCTACTAACACCATCCAGTTTGTGATCATTTAAAGAGGCAAAAATAGTACTTAATACTCAAACTAGCCCTCCACCCACTACATACTATTAACACATCAGGACTTAGATACAGAAGAGCTCTTTATCATTTATCACACAAATGAAATAAAAAAGATTAAGTAAAAAAAGTACATTTAAAAAAACTATGGAAAAGCCCATGTGTTCTTTGTTCTTGTCTGTAATTTTAGGTCGGATACCCTTCCAGACTCACCATGATTATCTGATTTTGCCTTCAAAAATTTGCTGACTTTGTGTGTACTTTTGGCTGGTCATGCATCAAATTAATTTGATGTGTAATAAAGGGACCATAAAAAGCCTATTAGAGGATGTTCATTATATAACAACATGTAATGGCCGCTCATTAAGACATTATTAAACAGCTCATTGTAGTCTGTAAATAGACAGAAGGCATGAGGTTTCAATTAATAGGATGGGGTGATATGGACAGCACCAACACAAGAATGACTTAACAGTGCAATAAAAAGATTTTACTGCCTGAGTGAAAAGCTCCGGGCTGTTAGGGGACACATTAGGGGAATCAGATTTTAGACTGTCTTGTCAGTTAAAATAAAATCATAGCACTGCTCTGAATGGAAACCTTTCTCTTAGCTCACAAAGTTACACTGTAATGCTTGTGTCTGGAGATGGCCTAATTTGAGCCAAACCATGTGCTAGAACCACTGTAGTCTTCATTTTTGTTTTCTTAACTTTTAGGTCAAATCTTTCTCAGTTACCATATAAAATGCAGTTTATATAGTGTTTAACCCCACATTTTCAAGTTTCATCCTGGTTTAGTTCTGGTTTAGTCCAAATCTTGCACAGGGTTGGTTCCGGTTGGGTGTGGTCCCACTATAATCTATAAATATAAAGTTGCATTAGAAGATCAAAGGTAAGATTAACTCACTAGTCTCACATTTTCTAAAGAGGAGGTATTATGCAATCTATTTTCTGGAGCTTTCTATATTTGAGTAATTTTGCGATCTCTCCCGGGCACTAGACAAACCTTTCTATTCTTTTGTGCCAGGCCATTTTTCATAAATTTACAAAAGCAGGATACAAAACAATACACTACAACTTCACAAACCCGATGCAATGTGCAGTAGTTTCAATAGCGTGACGTATGCTGAGTGTGTTGTGATGGTGCTCTGAAGGGAGGGTGGGGAGAGTAAGGGGCATCAAATATGAAAGTGAAACTAATTCCACAATTGAATATAATTTTTTTTTGGGTGAATACAGCATTTTCAAAACAACACAAGGTTCTTACATTTCATTAACATGATGACCTAAACATGTGTTAATAATATATACATCACAGAAGTATAATACCTCCTATTTTAATCACTAACAAATACTTGATCAGTGTAAATGAAAATCATTTGTTGTATTACTAAAGGGAAAATTTTTACTTTCAACATTGCTTCCGCCTTTTTAGCCATTAAAAAACACCTGCTTCTGTATGAACATCATTTGTTCTTGTAGCCCCCTGAGAAATGTTTTGCAACCTCTAAAATCTTAATTAGCAGTTCAAAGAAAGCATAACTAACCCTAGCTTATCAAAGGTCAGAGATGGTTAAATCATGTGCTGCTAATTGGCACTCAGGGCTATTCTTAGACAGAAGGCAACAGGTTTCAAATCTTAGTGAGGAGAAAGCAGAATTACTAATTTCTTATAGTTACCATGTTGACTTTACAGTTGAACAACCGTTATTTAAATGTCAGGAATTACATAACTGTGTCAATGCCTGTCACCTTACATTTGATGGTCTTTTTGTTGTGACAGCCTTGGTGATTCACACAGTTTACCTCTCAGCATTTTATATGAGTAAGGTTAAAGCACACTTTAGGGTCCCTGTAGGAAAGTGTGTCCTCTGCATTTGACCCATCCTTTATTGCCTGTGGAGGAACGTGTCAGGCACTGCAGTGCTGTTCCTGGTGACCCATCTCCAGATTTTGAGCTAGGCCTGGTCGGGACTACCTTAACTGGAGGATTTTACCTAGAGTGCATGTTTTGGATTGATGGAGAAAACCACCTAAACACAGGGAGAAACATGCAAACCTGTTGCTGTGAGGCATGAGTGCTAACCACTGTGAAGCCCTTGTATTTTTAAAGAGCTTTTGAGTATTGTCCAAGCTGTGAATATACAATGTAATCTATATATTAACTCCTAACCTGGTAAGGCCTGACTGATCACTAATAAGATTAGCTCTGTACTATCGATTTGGAACAGCACCTGTTGAAATTGTTCAGGAAGAGGAAATTCTCTGAACAACAAAATGCTACAGTATGAAGATGATTATATATATATTTTTTTTATTAATAATTGTGGATCATCATACTTTACCCTTTATACCTTGTTGGCAGTTATTAATGAAATCCACACCAAAAGTTGGATTACAGTGAGTTTGAAAACTCAAAGTTTTTTCATGACAATCCATCTTGCAGTGCACGGGTAATTCACTCTGCACTTGGTGGTGTCAAGCTACATTGAGGCTCACTGATGTAAACATGGTTGCCGATCTCTGCCAAGCAATCAGTCACTCACACACCATATCATACAATCCAGGTGCAGTGTTTTGCCCAAGAAAACAACAATGACATATACTAGTTGGATAAAGGATGGAATTTTGGGCTCACGCTTCGTACCCCTTATAATAAGTCTGTCTATACAGTACATTTGCCAGTAAAATAGTCAACCTCAATAAGTCCCTAGAGCTGCAAGAAAAAGGTTGAATAACATCATGAAGGTCAGCTTGGGCAGACCAGACCATCAACTTTTAGTCCCCAAAACAACACATTACACTGCAACAGAAATTGAGCCATCTGAAGCTGTACTACCCAACCACCCACCTGTGAAGGGTCTGCGATGCGTACCGGGTGTGAAGGAGGCAGGCATGTGCTGAGACACTTTACCGCATTTGAGTTCTTTTTTTAGAATTTCTGAGTGCCTGCAAGAGATGTGCGGTATGGCGGAGGTGGCCGTTTGCTCATATGTTTATATATAGAAATAAGGCCCCGTCATCTGTGGAAAAAAGCTGTCTTCGCCTTTTGATATTGACATTGCCGAACAGATATATAGCTGTCTGTAGAGTTGAATATTTTTATGCTATAAGTAAGTTGACCTTTCAGGTGACTATAATGCCGGTCTCTGTCATTGGCTCACCCGCTATTCATAAGGCAATATGCGGTATTGTTCATAGGACAAGGATGAGCTTTTCTGGTGATGTCATGGCAAAGGGACTGAAATATGACTGGATTATGCACAATTATTAGTGATTGACTTTGGGCTTATCAATGAACCATTAATGGTCTTATAAATATATTACGAATTGTTCAGTTTTTTGTTTTTTTTTTAAATGTGGATAACTTAGCCTGGACATTTTCTGTAGTATTGCATATAAACACATTTTCCCCATGCACTAGAATGGAACCAAGTAGCAAATAAAGTACTTCAGCCCAAGTCAGCTGCAGCCATAACACACATTGTCACTCCTTCCATCAACAAGATATCCATTTGGAGTTAACTGATAAGTCAAGCAGAATCATAATTCAAAAAAGTAATAAGTGTCAAACATACAAACCTTAAAAAGTCTAAAAAGGTAAAAACTAAACAAACTTGACCCAGGAGGCAGTTTGAGTATACACAAGAAGCCGACATAGAAACAAGGACGAATGAAACCACTCCAGAGACACATGGTTAAAAAAGATTCATATTTTGCTAGTGTCAAAACAAACTTCACAATATATTTAACAAAAACTAGATTAAATAAATATTTTCATATGCAGCTCTGACTATTTATACTACCACGGCCATCTTTTCTGCCCTCACCTCATTTCAGTGTAAAATCATAATACTGATCAACAAAAACATTACCTAAAGACAAAGTAAGATTTCTTCAATACTCAATAAACACTCAAAGATAGTAATAAAGGAGGATAATAGCAATGTCAGCTGCATCCACTGGAAAGCTGGATAAATCATTCTTGGGTCGTGACCTGTTCTTACTGCATCATTGAAAGCTGCAGTACGATACGTCTTTTACGTTTGCATGTGTTTGCTGAGGTCAGAGCTGGTGCCAGTGCTGCTATTATATTTGGACCAATCTCTACATTATCATTGTGGATTGTGCCTTGGGTATTGTGATGCAACAGGGCCAAATAATAAGCCACTTTTGTAAATACTACTTTTGTGCCTCAACTGCTATGTGCTTATGCAATAGAGAGCTACCATGGACACTAAATTAGCGTAATAACTATTCTCACAGGCTATAAGTGCTAACCGTTGAAAAACCTAATTGTACGGTACTATGTGAAAGAGGCATTATGGGTTGATGCAAGCAGACATGCAACCATGTCGTATATTTGAACAAAAGAAAAGTACTTTTGGTATTGGTAACTTTTGGTAACATTTTTATTGACGACAAAGCAATAAGCAAAAATGTATGTTTACACCAGCACTATAAGGAATAATATCTACTGTTCCTTTGTTTGATTTTCTAACATTCTGTTGGTTAACTCAATAATTTTGTTAGGTCCTGAGGGGCAACAGCAGTTGAGATTTTGGGTTCAACAAAAGTAAATACAATAGCAGTGAACCAATACATCTACTTGGTACTTCTACAACTACTGCTGCTGCTCCCAACAGTTGACATGCACGTGCTTCTCTTTAGGCACTCCAACTTCCTGTCATAGTTCAAAAACATTCTACAGCATTATTAGTGTCATAGAGAAACCAATGATGTTAAAGGTACAGTATGTAACATTCTCAAACCTGCTTGATTCCATGGAAATACAATTTAAAACCATATTTCAGAACAATCTCAATTGAAATAGATACGTTTTATGCCACGCGATGGAAGAGCATAGAAAAAACAACAACATTTCTATAGAAACTAGCAGGAGGCCTTTCGCTAGACCACATAAGGTTTGTGGAAATGCAAGCCTGCTGAGGATACGGTGTAAGGATTCATGCTTTTCAGTGGGATACATTTTTTTTGGCTTACATTCTGTGGTTTTAATGTCTGATATTGTTAATAATATGCAATAAGTGTATTTACTCACTGCGCACCAATTTCCTTATGAGGACAATACATCATCTACTCCTAGGAATTGGCTACTTTGACTACTTTCCATCTCTGCCTGTGAATTGACATTGGGTATAACTTTATGACTACAAAAATAAGGAAACAGTCAATGGTGGGATTATCTAATTGATTTACGACTGACAATCCATAGCCAATCTGTTCCATGCCAATATCTCTTCAGACTTTTACTGCAGATTGCATTTCTTTCCAAAGCGTTCTTGTGATGTTTACTAAAGTAACCCTATCTTGCTTGTGTTGGCTGCCACAGTGAAACGTTATATACAGACATAGATCCACTTGTCCCAGTTGAGAGAGACGCTGGAGCCTTAAAAGATTACATTTGCTGCTGTGTTTACTCTTGACCTTGTGTGGCTGAATTATGGGTAACAGGTTTGTTTGTGCAACCAGACTGCTACAGAGTGAGACAGGCCGTCTGTGGAAAAAGAGAAGCTAAATGACACAGTCTGTGAGAGGTACTTGAGTCCAATAATACCAACTATTTTAGTCTGGAGCTGTTTGAAATTCAGTTTATTCATTGGGTTTGAATGATTAGCACATGAAAAGGGATTGTGTTGGTGCATAAATATTCAATGGCCATACCAAGTTATTTTTGTGACAGTATTAAACAGTACTTTTAAAACACCTGGTTGAACATACTATTGTCATGCTAACACAAAGGTTATTGGTTCAGTTCACACTGAAGTTCACACTTCATTGCATGCTCCTTGGAGACTCACCCTGTCTGTCAAACTGGCTATAGATGCATTATAATTAGGTAGCCTAGCCATATACAATAGATTTACATTGGAGTAATTACCAAGAAGACATTTAAAATAATACAATAATAAAGCACAGGCAACTTCCAATCACCTGTTCCCTGTCTTGTCAACATAAGAAAATTAAACACAAAACAAAATGGTGACTCAGATCTGACTATATGCGCTTTACAATACAACACATCTTTGGCTTTTGTCCTTTTTGTATACCTTTACACTTGCTAAGTCCATCAATGATGCAACACAACTTTTTAGTGACTTTGAACTTTGAACTGTGTGATCCACGATGCATGACTTCAAATGGAAAAGGGAACCTGTTTTGCCACCCGCTGCAGCTCTGTGTACACAGCCCTGTGTACAGTGGCTGCAGTTAGACTTGTGTGCAGTTGTGACATAACTATCAAACTACTACCCCTGTGTCAGCGCACATGTGAGGACTGAGGCAGTGACAGTTATTGCAGATGATGATGATGATAATGAAGAAGTAAAGGCATAAAAGAAGTTACTAATGGACATTATCTGAGGAACAAACAGGCAAAACTGTGCATTTCTACTAAAACAATCACATGCTTTAATAAGTATGATGTATCTCAGGCTTTGAATTGAAAATCAGCTGTTTCTTAGCTTGCTACATTTGCATATCAGTTAATTCAGTTTGATGCAAAATTATCCATTCATCCAAGCTATGCCATTCTCTTTAACTGCTCAACTGTAGATAGATTTGTTATTAGGGTAACTCAAATAGCCTGGCACATTCAGTCCTAATGAGCCATTACCTGACTGACCTCCTAACTCCCTCCAGTGAGGTATCCACAAAAGCCTTATAATGAGAAAGGAGAAATAACTTACAGATGAGCTTCAGTCATCCACAGTGGAGCAGGTTTCACTGGCTGCAGGCTTCCCCCTCTCACATCAGATAAGTCCACAAGATGCAGCGGAGGAGATGAGCGCGAATGCACAAGGAAAACACGCAAGGAGTCACGCACGCAGAGTCACGCACGCACCGACGTGTTCTATACCGTCCGTCTGATTGCTATATAGCCATGCAAGCAAGCAAGCCAGCAGAGGAGACAGCCACAGACCATTACTTTATAACCAAACAAACTCCTCCTCCACCAATCCCTGGCCTTGTCCCGCCCCCGTAGCCATGGGAACGGCCAATAGGGGCTCCTCCTTTCCCCATGCGCCCGCCTCCTCCTGCTCATCCTCCTCGGTCAGCTGGTTTGCGGTGTTGACAGCGGCGCGCACGGCCCCTGTTGCATGTGTACTCTGGTGTGTTGTTTCTTTCACTGAACGTAACACGTGTTCTCAGAGGAGTTTAGATTTTTATCACAAAACCTTGATCTTGCAGTAGAACGCACATGGCTGAGGATGCGTCACATTACAAAATCTGCAGGACATTTTGCATGCGTTAGTCTTTGGAAAGAAACAAAAAACAAAAACAAACAAACAAACAAATAAACAGAGATGCGACAGAAGCGTCAGAGAGATGGAAGATAAGAAATAACATGACAGAATCGATTAGGCACTGTCATTACACTCTGGGATAATAATGGTTTTATTTTTCAGGGTTTACCTTCAAAACAAATAGTCCATGTAAATGATTTTAACGGTAAACTAAGTCACTTTTCTGTTGAGGGTCTTCCATCTGTTTGTCCCCATGGGAATGCTTTCATTTTGTTTGGAATGTTCCACTGAATGGCATTTAACATATGCATTTCCATGGAAGCAGGCGAGGGCTCTAGGCCAAGCTACAGGTCATATCTGTGGAGAGGACACCCCACTTATATAAGAATGGATGTTTTCAAGTTATTTCAGGGCAATACAAACTGTAACTAAATGCAATTACACATTTAATACCATAATGTGGAACATTCCAAGCAAAAGCAATAACATGTCCATGGAGAAAAGCACCGCCACCAGAAATGTTACACATTGTGTTCCTTTAAACAAAAAAATAATTTAAAGTTATGACTTTGTTAGAGTAGCCTTGCATGCATCTTGTCAAAATAAAGCATAGATCCAAAGTGGGTAATTGTTTGAATAAGTCATATACACTGCCTGGCCAAAAAAAAAAAAAAAAAAAGTCACCTGGATTTAACTAAGCAAAAAGGTACAGGGTTGCTGCAGTTGGTCAGGTCTATGTTCAGCAACAGTCTGTGCTCAAAGAATGAGGTCAGCTGACACCTGAATATACTGAATGACCAGGTTATTCCATCAATGGATTTTTTTCGGGCATATTCCAAGATGACAATGCCAGGATTCATAGGGCTCAAATTGTGACAGAGTGGTTCAGGAGCATGAGACGTCATTTTCACACAGGGACTGACCACCACAGAGTCCAGACCTTAACCCCATTGAGAATCTTTGGGATGTGCTGGAAAAGGCTTTGTGCAGTGGTCAGACTTGACCATCATCAATGCAAGAACTTAGTGAAAAATTAATGCAACACTGGATGGAAATAAATATTGTGACATTGCAGAAGCAAAATCGTAACAATGCCACAGCGAACACAATATATATATATATATATATATATATATATATATATATATATATATATATATATATATATATATATATATATATATATATATATATATATATATATATATATATATATATATATATATATATATATATATATATATATATATATATATATATGTGTGTGTGTGTGTGTGTGTATATATATATATATACACACACACACACATATATATATATACACACACATATATATATATATATATATATATATATACATATACATATACATATATATATATATACATATATATATATATATATATATATATATATATATATATACACACATACATACATACATACATGCATGCATGCATACATACATACATACATACATACATACATACATACATACATACATACATACATACATGCATGCATACATACATACATACATACATACATACATGCATGCATGCATACATACATACATACATACATACATACATACATGCATGCATACATACATACATACATACATACATACATACATACATACATACATACATACATACATACATACATACATACATGCATGCATGCATACATACATACATACATACATACATACATACATACATACATACATACATACATACATACATACATACATACATACATACATACATACATACATACATACATACATACATACATACATACATGCATACATACATACATACATACATACATACATACATACATGCATGCATACATACATACATACATACATACATACATACATACATACATACATACATACATACATACATGCATACATACATGCATACATGCATGCATACATACATACATACATACATACATACATACATACATACATACATACATACATACATACATACATACATACATACATACATACATACATACATACATGCATGCATGCATACATACATACATACATACATACATACATACATACATACATACATACATACATACATACATACATACATACATACATACATACATACATACATGCATACATACATACATACATACATACATACATACATACATACATACATGCATACATACATACATACATACATACATACATATAAATCCTCAACAAAAACAGAGAATCACTGAGCGATCTGAGGTGAAGTTGTCGTAAATGATAAATGACCACTGAGCTGTGTCTGAGTTTGAGACACAAAGGAGGAGGTGGTGACCAGACTGATAGATCTTCAGTTTATACAGAGAACCAGTTTGACTCCCAGGCAACAAACTCACAATAAATCAATCCACTTTGTGTTTGAGTTTGTATGTAGACAAACTTAAAATGTTCCAAAATTGTCTGTTCTTAATGTATTACCCCAGACTGAGTGCAAATACAAAACTAACCCCAATACAATGTTCTCCTTCTGTGTATGCAGACGTCAGAGGTGAGAGCAAGGAGAGACGTAGGTAAAGGGCTGTCACTAAACTTCTGCAGCCGATGTGTTCAATATTGATGAAACAGCCTTAAATAGCAAACAACTTCACACATTTCCAGGCTTTAAAGCATCTTTATGAGTCAGTGAATATTGAGGTGCTTATTAATCCTCTTTGGAAAACTACCGTGGCTGCCACCCTTCTCCCCGTAGCGCTCCCTGCAGCTGACCAAAACAGTCTTTATGATCCAAACTGCGCAGTTGAATACACAGCAGATGCTTATTGTTGAAGGGCCACACGCTTTGAAACATCCTATTAGACGTGGCATGGAACTGAAATGTGCATTACAACGTCCTAGTGGATAATAAATACATTTTATTTCTGCGAATCATGTATAGAGATTGCGAAACTATAGTCATGGGTAGTTTTATTTTCAGTCCAGCAATGTGCATGACATAACTTGCACCTCCAGCACCAAAAAAGCATCTTATGAATGTTTTATACACTGTAAATGCAAGTGTGGACATCTATTTCAGCTGTACTGTATGGAGGCTGTGTAAGAAGCGATAAATAATATATGAAACGTGTTTTAGCAACTTTGAGCGGCACATGTGATGTCCTAACTGAGGTCTAAGGGTTCAAACTCAAACAAGACAACAAAAACATTTAAAACTGCAAGCCACAGCTGTGATGGTGTGTCAGATATGGCACTAGAGAGACTTATAATTCAGAATATATAGTTGGATCTAATAAGGCAAATCTATTAATTACATAAACGTGAGTAATTACTGCAGATTCTGAGTTTACACATCGGTGCACAAGTGTGATAGCATCTGCTGCTCCTAACATCATCATTCACAGTGTACTGGAAAGTTGGCTTGATCTGCATATCTCTAGACTCAACTTAGTATTATCTAACCTCAAATAAACTCTGAAAAACAGAAACACGTACTCAGATTATTTCAGTGAGGAGATTTATGTTGTAATAAAGTCAAAAGATAACAAGTTGGTGCTTCCAAATATGAGACAAAGATAAAAAATACTGTTGTAAATCTATCTTTTGATTTTTTTTTTTCTTTTTTATCGTCCACATAATGGTAAACCAAAGAATGTTACTAGAAAAAGCCTCCAAAACTCTGCTTCAGACTACCTTTGTCACTTGAGATTATATTTTAGTGAACAAACTCAATACAAATAGACAAATACAAGCTCCCCTCATGTCATGATGCATTCTGTTCTCTGAAGTAAAGTTGAGCTTCCCACAATAATTAGCTATCTTTGAGTCCATTCTGCTTTGTTTATCCAGTGTGGCGCGCTAACAGACTGTGGTTTCCTGTGGGCTCCAGCAGGTTTGACATTAATTAGACTTGCTGACACTAATTAGCAGTATCCCCCTGTCAGGAGAGCGGAGAGTGGAGCTGTGGACCTCAGCTTTTAGAACCGTGCAGGTGCCTGTTTGTGCTGCAGTGAGGGAAGGGAGCCGCAAGCAGTGCTGAGGGGTCACGACACATGAGGTCTGTTTAGAAGTGTAAAAAGAAACACAATGCAGTCTGTCAGTGCAGGTATATCATGGCAAGACAAGGGCCATTACTCTTTATAGAAGTTTGTGATGTGTTGACAACAAAACAGCAACCAAATACTGGGAATTCTTCCAGGAGTACTTGGAGACCGTCAACCAAAACAGAAATGAGGCCGGAAAAACAAACAAATACGGTGAAAAACATGTATGTTTCTACACAAGAAGAATGCAACTGAAACTGTGTAAGATATTTTGATGTTATAGATAACTTTTAGTATTGGAGTAAGTATTGGGTAAGAAAACCTTTGTATGGAGAGAATTTATTTGGCTTATATGTTTTAATCTTCAGAATAAGAATCAAAATCATGTATTAATGACCACACAACAAGTTGGTGGAATTTCTTTTTTCAGTGCCAGTTACAGAAACACAAGAGGCAGGCAGCATACACACACAACACAACACAACACAACACAACACAACACAACACAACACAACACAACACACAAGAGGCTTTGGATTCTTCAGAACTGTTCAAATGCATTTTAAATATAACTTTACTACCTCACGTGTGCTTGCTGTGGTTATCTGAGATGAGCCCATGACACACTGTAGGGAAACCAGAGCTTCTTGGTGAGTCTTGTCTTATTATGGTCTGAATAGCTCCACCCAGGTTATGTTCCTCTCACACACGTCATGCTTTTACCCAGCAGGACACTACTTCTGTGACTATTGTACTGTTCTTTGTTCATCTGTGCAACACATTCTGTCATATGCTCCACTATAGGTGCAGTGATGGGGGACAACGTCAGAGGCTCAAGCTCAGGATCCTTGAATCTTTTTGCTAAAAAACCCTAAATATTTGATTTTCTTTTTTCTTTACTGGTGAAAGCTGACTGAGGGCACCCACAGTACAGTGACTGGCCTCATACAATGAAGTGGGACCTTTTTAAGATTTTAATATAAAATATGTAAGATCTAGATTTAAAATTTCATAAATATGACCCAACTGTATCCCCAAATATGACACAGACATTTTCTAAACAAATAGCTTTTACTAATAACAACTATAATGTTGATTTATTCTTAATTACAAAAACACTGGACATTATACTCTAATTCTCAACATTATAATTTGGTGTTTTGGTTCTCAAAATGATTTAATTATTTGGGTTTACAGTTTTCAAAGCTGAAATCCAGTGGAAACTGCAACTCTAAGCTCTTCCTGAAGATGTGAGACAGGCCTCTATTTTGACAATGTTTGAATCCAGGCTCAAAACAGTTTAGCTGTGCATATGACTGAAAGGCTTTTATAAAGGTTTTTATTCTGTACTTTTCTCCTGTAACGCAAATTTTATGATGATTATTTGTGATGGTTTATGTTTTGATTTGTTGCATTGTGATTTTAATGTCTTATTCTGTAAAGCACTTTGTGTACGAATTGTGTTATACAAATAAACTTGCCTTATGTGCCTAAATGGACTGTCTTAGCTCTAAATCATCACCACCTAAACCACAGCACCTACAGCTAATCATTAATCACTGAAAGTGCAGCCTTTGCAGCTCTGTGAGTTAAAGGTTCTGAGCTTTCACCTGAGTCATGGCCTGTCCATATACTGAGAATATAGAAAATGTGTCTCCATAGGCAGGTTAAGTCACTGGCAACTCAGGTTCTATTGTGACTGAAGTAAGTGGTACAATAAAAACACATACTACATACTGTCCCTTTAACCATTCTGTTCTTTGAGCTCCCCAACTTGGATGTGCATTGCTTTAAGTAATTTACATACATTAATCTAAGTGATTTTCAGCATGAAACAATGGAAGCATAAAAATCAGGAGTGTAGTACAACATGAACAACATTTATACTTCTGTTTCGTTGCATCTAACTTATTAGAATATATATTTTTTCTTTTACTATCTTGTTGAATGAGTGCTTTTATTGTCCACCAGATGGCAGTGTTTACACAACAATAGCTGCTTCTTAAACAGATCACATTTGCCCGAGGTCTGAGCTTGTGTCTAAGTATTTTATCAGCTTTTAATCTTCCACATTGTTTCAGCTGCTGTAGATTTGGTGTTATAGCTGTAAACTGTCACGTGTTATAGAGGCTTTACAGCACATGAGTAACACAAGGAAACCAAATGCATGAGATCACATCCATTATACTGCATTTGACTGACATTTGTCACAGTTAAAAGCCCACAAAAGTAAAACTAACCCACTGCAGCTTTCATACTTTATATAAAGCTTAAGCTGGAGAGCATCCGTGCTTTATTCCCCTTAAATATTTATCTAGATATAATTATCCATTCACAACAACAAACCTTAAACACAAGCAATCAATGTGTGCAGCCCAGTTGGTTGTGGGTAATTGAGTTGACTTTTTAATGTCAGCCCTATAATAAATGGAGGTCATTTAAATGCAGTGAGTGGACACTCACAATGCACAATACACACAAGTGCAATCTGCAAAAGGCAGCACTAATATCTACGGAGGGCTATAACTTATTGAAATTGCACTGGCATTACTGTGGAATTGCTTGATTCGTTTTGCTATTCATAGCTGCTGCTATCATGAGATATATTATGCATTAATATTGGGATAATACGAGTGCTAATGCGCACAGCAGAGAGGCTTCACACTGGCTTTAGAGAGCTTCACAGGCCAGCCTCAGGACAAATGTACCTGTGCCTGATGAGCACAATAGGGAAGTTTTATGGACATGCTTTTGCCTCACCCTTTGGCACTAAACAAATGTGACAAAGCCACAAAAACTGCATAAAGTTAAAAAGCTCAGTCAAAATATTGGATGGCATTTTTAAGACAATTATGAGTTCCATCATACTGTTTTAAAAGGTTGACAAGATAAATAACCTGTTTGTTCAGAAAAAAACACAACAAAAAGCAAAACAAAATAGACAAACAGAAAACAAATACTAAACACTAAAGTCCTTTTAGTTTCCATATAAATTGCTGTGCTGTATTGAAGGGTACACACAAGCAATTCAGAACTAACGTTTTCAAAGATACATTTAAATGTCCTGTTTAGTCCCAGTCACTTCATGCTGCCCTTTAGTGAATGCGCTCGCTCAAATAGAAAATCTCACCGTGAGCCCAGCCCATAACAGTCTGCATGTGCCACAGGGGTCTGCTAATGGAACAGTTGTGTTTATCAGTGGAGCAGGTCAGTAGAGACTGTCAGGCCGTGTGTGATGGAGGTCACAGTCTATTAGCAGCTCATTTGATAAAGCACACTGCTGCCATGGTTAGTAGTTTATTCATGATCACACTCTATGTAAATATCTCATAAGAAGACGGTGACATGGTGCTGTACGTGATGTCATTGTGCTTCCTCTAGGGGGCAGTCTGAACACAAGCTACTCATGCTGCAGTACTAGAGAGGGCCATGTTTTTTTTTTCTTTTCTTTTCTTTTTTTTTTTAAATTATAGTTAAGACAAAGACACGACGGAAACTTCTAGATAATCTGTGTTGCCTAACTATGCACAGCAGTTTTACACATGCTGTTGTTATCAAACCTACCTCACTGAGCAAGTATAAATCTGTCCTCTGGATCTGATCCATCCTCAGTGCCACTAGTGCAGACGCAGACACTATCCTGCTGTGTGGGTATTGTGGAAACCACTTTTTTGGGCTATAAAAATGTTCTTGAGATGGAGGCCTGCGTGCCAACATGTCAGTTAATGAATAATACACACTCTAAGCCAGAGCCCCATACATTCCCTGTACTGATCCTCCAGGTGGAGCAGCAGCCTCCGGTGGCTCTGCTGGCTCACACATCTCCCTGAGCCCTCCTCTGCTGCTGTGTGCTTCTCGTGGCTGTCTTGCTGAAGTGTAAACTTTTGTCACAGCCTGTGATTCTGAACACTGCTGGTGTACATTTGTGCAGCCTCTGACAGAGCCTCCTCAGTATGCTGCCACTGTGCTGCTTGTACCCCAGGCAGGCGCTTTTTTACAGCTCTGGATTCCTCCCACTCCACTGGGGATTGTTCATTTCATCAGTGCACACGCTTTGGTCCTGTTGCCCACAGTGTTGACTGGACAGATGAAGGGTGAGTTTCAGTTGGCTGTGTGCCAAAGCAACCTACCTCAAATGTTATTGTTTGTTTAATATTATATTTCTGGTTTAATTTTTATGTAAGTAAGTTATGTATATACGTAAGTGACTTTATGGAGCGGAACAGTTTCACATTCATTTATCCATCATGTGAAGTATAGTGGCAACATGAATTATTGAAGAGAATACATTTTATCCTCTAGCAAAGTATATGTGTTGCTAGAAAGGATGTAACCAATGCACTGGAGAAGAGCTGTGAAATGACCCACCTGTTGCAAGCACACCTGAAGTATACAGACATATTCAAAGACTCTACAAGTGTTAGTACTGTATCAAAATTTTTATAATGTTTTCCTTTATGGGCTCTTTAGTTCAAAGTAAAATCATGTTTTTTGTTAGTTTACTTAGTATATTCTTTATTTGTCAGGGACCATGTACAACATCATTAATCTTACAAAAGAGAAGATGAACTGTACCAGATTTAGCTACTTCTACTTTCCATCTGCAGTCCCTGGGCAGGTGGACACAAATTAAAAATACCTATGACAATCATCAAGGGACATCATCATTAACATTAATAGTAACAATAAAATGTCCCTACAAATCCATACAAGTCCATACAAATCTTAAAATGATCAAGTACAAGTTTTACAGTGAACACAGAACAAATGAACTTGACTGATGTTGATGAGCTTGATTGTCTAAAATGTGCTTTTTCAAATTTATAGTGAAATTATTAATTACCTACAGACAATTTCAGACTGTCTGGAAGTGGCAGAACATTGATGAGAGAAATCATATAGAATGAGCACAATTTACATGATTATATAACTTTATACTGTAATTTCTTATTGATGTTACAATGAAAGCCAGACAATATCTCCAGATGGCTTGAATTCATAAAAAACAAATTAAAATATCCCAGGAAGTGTTCCTCTTTCAGAGAGTTGCAACTTTGTAAATCAAATATACAGCAAACATGAAAGCAAATATTGCCAACAAATGCATTCAGAAACTTTATGCATTGTGTTTTCTCCCAATAAACCTCTGGCTTTTCTCAGTGCAATTTTTTGTACCTTTAGCTTAGGAAAGAAAACTTTGATTGAATTGCCCGCCCCCCAGAGCTCAGAGTGTGGACAGGGGACTGTGTATTTGCAGCTGGAGCCGACACAGCTCACCTCCAGGATTGACTCCTAATCCTTCAGCTGAATTCCCCTCTCGCTAGGCCGAGATGCTGCTCCTTCTCCACCTCAATATCCTCCAGCAAATACAGGCGTCAGCTGCTTATGTTTGCCAATACATTTATAACTATGAATATTTTAAAGGGGAAATGGAGGGGGGTTCCCGGTACAGTGAGTAGTGCTGCAAATTTGCTGAAGCGTTCTCTTGTCGCAAAATAATGGCAATTGTCTGGTTTCCTTTGAACAGAAAAAGCCCATCGTGGTTGTTTCTCTGTCAGGTGTTTGTTATGATTCAATGCAGTCTCACTCAGTGTGATTGTTGTGCCTTCCCAGATGACCCTGAAGTGACATGTCTGTGGACTGTACTTTTGCAGTCCTTGAGATGATTGCTCCAAGAAATTTAAATCACTCTGGTAAAGATGATTGTATAAACCCCATTTATATACACCCATTTATGATCCTCGTGGGGCTCCCATGTGATCAGTACTGGCCAAGTTCCTTCAAAAAAGTAATTGCACAACATTGTGAAAAAAGTAACTCAGGAAAAGTAACTATTTTTATTTTTTTTTTAAATAATATAAATGTCAAGGATGGCAGTATGCACAGGTCTGAGTCGGAAATGAACCACAAACCACATGTGTAGAAGCATTTTTTGATGCAGCTATTGGAGAAAAAAAGTATGCTATGCTATCAACCACGTAATAAAAACGTCTATACATTGTTTTTGTCAAACCAATGTTCTTATAGAGGAGGAGCAACAACTTTAAAGTGAAAAAAATGCATAGCAGACACAGATGGCCGATGTCCAAAACATATTATTTTCAGATAATGTTTTGGCAAAAAGCCTTCATCAGATCATTTCTTTTCCTTGTTTTGGACCATAGTACACAAAATGGTTTCCAGCCCAGGTGCTCATATCCCCCTCCGATGAAGGGAAGGTCCCAATGTGAGGTAACCCAGTGAGGTCAGCCCGCTATACAACAAGAAAAAAAAAAGAAAAAAAAAAAAAAAAATCACTATATACATTATTCGACCATTTTACAAAAAACATCTTAGGACAAAGTCAGCCTTAAGTCTGTGAGGAGAAAGAGTCTTCGGTTGGTGAAGTGCTCTCTTTTTGGCAGGAGTATTTCCAGATTCCCACCTCTAGGGGACAGTTTTACTTGTTCATTGTCAGTATATTTTAAAGAAGAGATAAGATAGTTAAACTCTACAAAATGAGTTACCACCGGGTGATTCATGTTTTTAGATCTCCTATGCTCTGCAATACATGTTTTAAAGCCCTGCTTTTTTAACCACATAGGCTTTACCGCAGGGGCACATAAATGACAGATTTTTATCCTCTGATGGGTATTTCTTTTCCAGTGTGAGGATGCTTAAATCTATTACAGCAATAGGTGTAGTTGCACTGACTGCCATTACCATCAGGGATAGGAGTCAAAGTGGTCTGGTCTAGCCTATAAGCAGAGTAGGGCCTGAAGGTACCAGAGGGCCCCCAAGAGCCCATACATTTATATTGAAAATAATATAATATGTAAAGTTTTATTGGAAACAGGGCTTGTGTGTTTACAACAGCCTAAATATCTCTCTCAAATGATTACTTAAAAAAAAAAAAAAATCTGTAGTAGCAATATATCTGCTGCTGTCTACATTTGTTTTTGAGCTGGGCATAGGTGAGGGCAGCTATGTGTTTACACCAGTGCAAGGACCCCTGCCCCCAAGGTGCGCTGAGGCAGATGAGGTACATTTGAATGTTTTACACTTTACACTGAAAGTTAGTGAGCTTAAGTTTATTTAAGTTCTTGGGCAATTATTCAAGAAAACAAGATCACTGAGTTGGGAAAGACGATGAAATGACTTGAAATAGCCTATTACTTAGTTATTAATCTAATGGACATCACATGCCAAGATAAAACAGTGAAGTGGGATGTTTATACATAAAGGAGATATATCTGAGTGACAAGAACACAGCATGGTGAGTCAGATTATTAAATTGCCTGCTTTTGATTGTTGGGTTTATCTTTCCCAATCAGCCATCAGTGAAGGTTCTGTGAATATTTAGACTACCGACCGCAGGCTGCTCAGTTATCACATTAGTAATGCTGATAAACCACTGTCACATTTGCTGGACAACTGAATGGCCTGTGAATTAATATGCACATTTACTTCTACTTAATTTTTTTTGTCAGAGGTGGAGAGTACTGAGTTACTCTAGTAGGCTACATTTACTTGAGTTACCCTTTTAAAATTAAATTGTAATTTTCAACTAAATCAAAGTGCTTAGTGCTTCTAAGGTGCACTTTAAGATACACATTATTGTTCCCATAAAGAAATGTGTCCGCTGCATTTGACCCATCCTTCAATGCCACTGGGGCACCTCATCAGGACCAGTGGCCGCTGCAGTGTCGAGCCTGGTGACCCATTTTCGTGATCTTGTTGCTAGGCTTGATCAGAACTACCAGATTCTCGAGTTCTGGGGGGATGAGAGTGCCTGGAGGAAACCCACCAAGACATGGGGAGAACATGCTAACCTGGAACGTTCTTGCATGAGTACTAACTGCTCAGCCATCGTGCCTATTAGGCCTACTGGCATGAGACGTGGATGTTCTACTAAGTCCTTTAGCTATCCCTCTGGACATTAGCTGAAATACACAGAGTTGTTACCGATGTTGGAACAGCTATATGTCTGTGTGTTCATGAGTGAGAGACAGACAGATGGTGCTACTAGCCTGAAGTCTCCACCATAGTTTTATTACCTCTGGTGGCATTTGGGCTCCTTTTAAGCAGACTATTGGCAATGGTGAATACAGGCCAACCTGGTGAGCTCAAAGACTGAAATCTGTCTTTCAATGTCCTCCAGAAATATGTTTGTCAATGTTGTTTTGACAAAAAGAGATTACAGTAAAGACAGCACAGTAGCACACTATTCTATTAGAGTGTATCAGTTCCCTTGTAATTGGCAAAGCAGCAGTCCACCACATAATGTCGGCTATTCCACAGAGTTGCACTTTATTCTCCCCCTCAAACATATTTCCAAAAACTGTTTCTTTTCTCCTTAATAAGCACCCAACTCCTTCAACCATTATGCTATTATTGATTTCAAATGGCCAAATATACTAACACTACCATGCAATGCCCAAGGAATATAATTTCATCTTCAGCACTTAGAAAAACTACAGCATTATGATTAAGCCTGGTTAAGATCATTATCATTTATTGCCAATTGTGCACACACTGAATTTAAGCAAGTTTCACACACAAATATGCCATTACCATATCATCAGGAGGTCACAATTACAGCACAAGGAAAGAGTGCCCTGAAAACTTTGACTTTAAGTCAAACCATTTTCATTATGCTCTTTGTATTAGTTTGAGGTATAAGATTAACAAAAGCTGTTTTAGTGAATGAACGCATAGACAGCCATCCTCGCAAACTTACTTAATGGTAAATCATTAACAAAAGGTGAGAAACGTTTTTCAAAAAATGGCAACTACCATGTAGTAGGAGAAGTACATATGGGCCAGCTATACCAACTATATCAATGTATTTGACATGGGCTTGTTTTTGTTTTTTTGTTTTTTTATTAACAGCAAATATAAAAATGATAAAATGTGATACTGGTGAATAAAGACTGGATAAGTACAAAAGGAAATGGGAGTCATTATTGAAAGAGAAAGAATTACCTTGAGCTCATATCGTTAGCGTCTCTTAACGATCAGTTATCAGAACTGAGGCAAATGTCTCTTTGGAATATAAAGGTACTAGTCTCATAGTGCCATGCTCTGAAACTTCATGCCAATGGTCCAGAGGCGGCTGCATTCACACTAGAACAGTAATGCTGAGACAATCTGACTTAACAAACTTTGTTAAACTATTTTGTTTGACAATGTAGAGTATAATGTTTAGTGAATGAATGCAAAGTGCACAGTTAAGTGTTTCCTGAGACATTTCTCGGGCAAATAACAGCCAGCAAACCATTCAGAGAGTGTATTTGGTGTCACTAGAACTTGCTAACACACTTACATTATCCCTGCTGCCAACTGTGCCTCATGACGAATGCTCGAGCCTCAGCTTTTATACCCAGATAACAGTGAACTGTGTCAATTTGGGAGCATGGTCAGATTCCATCAGCAGCTCCCAACAACAACACGCTGCTTTGTTTAGCTGCAGTGACAGCTTTCTGGCTCCCACCACCTGCTGTCTCTGTGAGCGAGGAGCACTGATTTACTCATAGCCCCCAGTCACAAAGTGAGTGGATTTGAAGTCTATTTGGATGCTCCTCATTTCTTTGTTCACAATGTAACATGGTAGATTTGGTACAGTCTGTCTCATGTTTATGTTTAAATGAGGGTCTGTATCATCAAAGGTCCCATATGTTGGCCTGCTGGTATTTTAGACAGCTTAACACATCATACTAATAAAAGTTCTATATTACACAAAATTGACTCTTGTGAGCTTTGAGCCATGTTATGATGTAATTACCTCCTTTAAAAAGCTGTTTTTGTGTCTTTCATTCACACATGTTTGAGTAACACTTTATTATTAGTCTGTCTCGAAAAACCTTATGACATCATGGAGCCGTAGTTTTCAACTTAACAGCTTCATTTTACCTTCAGTTCAGGAGAAATGGGCAATTCCATGGCTAAAATTATCCAAATAATTCTAGTGAAGGTGTATGTAGTTTAAAAACACAGTGGAGCATGTCCTGCATTACCACATGACATCACAAGGTGGAACAGAGTATTTTCAGTTTGAGAGAACAACTTAGCCTAAATATGCAGGGTTTGTGTGTTAAACATGTTTGAAAGAACAAAACACAACTCCAGGTATGTCTTTGAGGAGGAAACATTATAACATAGATTAGAAAATAGCGTTTGTATAACTGCTTAACTTTTTTCAGTCACTTCCCGTGGACTTCCTTAAGGGAGAAGAATCTGTGCTTAACAGTGTAAAAAATGAAGACAGACTGAATCTTTTCATGTCGTCATGGTTATAAGTTAATTCCTTTTTAGATTGTTTGACATACAATGGTCAATTAATTATTTATTTGATTTTATTTTTAAAACATGTCAGTTCACTCAAAAAGGGCAATGACAAATAATAATAGATCTAATAATGTAACAAATCTTGTCATTAACTGCATAAGTAATGTATCTTGTGCCACAAGCACCTCTGAATGTAAACTGAGCACACGACTGTTGTGTGCATATTACATGTAACTGCTTCCATTATTTTGCGGGGCATATTATTTGACAGTGAGTTAAGGAGGGGCTGATGAGTTGGCTCCCGGTCTTCATCATGGTAGTGTGCCAATCACACACAATGCTCACATAAAGGGCACACATTTGCTTATGGTGGGTGGCTAGGCAAAAGCAAAATGGTTGGAAATGATTGTAAACGAATCACCAAACCACATTTACATGTGTATGAGACTATCTGGAGGCAATTAACTTGTGGGTGACTCCCACAAATGGATGCCATTTGGACCCTTATCATTTTAGACGAGAAAACAAGTTGATAATTTGATTTGTGATCAGCTCCTCTGACAAACACATCCCTCTCCACCTGAGGCACAAAACGGCAATCATGGCGAGACAGCCGAGAGGACAGTGTCTTCACCCAACCCCGTCACGGACAACATGGAGTCTGTTTGATTATGATTAGCAGAGTAATCAGAGGTAATTGCAGCTCTGTCAAAGTCTTCATGCGCACGTCTCACAGGTCCTGACTTTGAGCGGAGGATCATGTTTATCTCACTACACCTTGAGCACTCAAACCTCTGCATCACTTTCTGCCTCTACTCTAACGACATTTGCCACATCAATAACACATTACTCATAGCGCACACACCATTGATGGGTTGGCAGGATTTGTCGATGCACAGACGTTTGACTGACAGCTTGGCAGGTGGGCCTTAAGAGACTGTTTTTTACCAATGACAGCTCTGGCAACCGTCATTCACTGCATTTACTGTGGATGATTCATATTGTAGAATACATGCATATCTTTAGCATAATGAGATATAGTATAAAGTATCCTGTCATTTAATGTATAGATTGTTTAGTGTATCAAACTAAACAAAGGGAAGAATATTTTCCATTTATCACTAGTGTCTACTGATTAGTTACACTTCTGTTGCTTTTGTAGGTGACAAAACCCACAAGCCAGAATTTTTTTGAAACCAATCGTAGAGTTGTGGTGCGCAGTACAGTTTTGACCAGGTACACATCCATAGCACTTCAAGCACTGCAGTGTCTGACTGTATGGAGCATGGCTCTATACTAAAGCATAATGTAGAGATGTTTTAAGGTCAAGGCACACTTCATTGCCCCCGTAAGGAAATTTGTTCTCTGCATTTGATCCGTCCTCCAAATGCCACTGAGGCAACCTGTCAGGAGCAGAGGATTCTGCAGTATAACGCCAGGGGATACATCTCCCTGATCTTGCACTAAGCTTGGTCAGGATTACCTTAGCTGGAGTATTATTTTACCTATATGTATGATTTGGGTTGATGAGGCAAACTGGGGTGCCTGAAGGAAACCAACCCAGACATGTGAAGAAACAAACTCCACACAGGAAGCAACTCAGGAATCCCAACCCAAGCAACCCAGGAATCACATTTGGAACCTTCTTGCTATGAGGCATTAGAGCTAGCCCCTCAGTAACCATATTTGCATTAAACAAAATACGTCTGAACTTTGAACAGCAGGCACAGTTACTTGTGAGACTCTAGTTGTTTTTTCTGTTTTCTTTACATTGAGATTGTTAGAGCAAATAGTTTGGTAACTTTGACATACTTTTAGTAATTGATGGTAGAATTGTAAGAAAAAAAAAAATTGGCATACTTTGTTTTGGACATTGCTTACAGATCAAGGCCAAACAACAGTACAAATCCTTCCAACAACGCCAACAACGTAGTGCTCGAACAAAGTTATGAATAAAAGCTTTTAACAAACACAGATGCTCTGACAGACGCTTCCTTCACTGACTTTGGTTTACAGCAGGTTTTTAGTCAACAACTGAGGAGCAACAGAGACTTTGATTAACCACTGTAATATAGAACAATGGAGCAAAGAGTTGAAAAAGATTAGCATACAATAACCACCGAAGTGTGGAGTGCTTGGGAAAGAGGTGGATCACTAAGGCAGTGTAGGCTTTAGTGTAGAAAGATATGAAAACATGTTTGTGTGGGAGAATGCCTTAAACAATACAGTCCATCAGGGAAGGACTTGCAATGACCCTTCGAGTGGAGAGGGCACAGTCTTTACTTTTCCAGGCTAAAGTAAATGATCCAAGTACTCCCCACCATTTGACTACCTGAAAATATTAACATAAATTACACTTCTAACAATGGAAATGAATGAAATCAGACCTGTACGCTGTTGTGCATATTCACATGGCAACAAACAAGGTTCTGCATTAATACGTTCATCTGAGGATACTGAAAGCGAGCAACGTAATTTGACAGTGGAGCTGACACAGCACATAGACATCAGCAAGGTGGAAAACAGTAGAAACAGTGTGGAAAAGCCACCCTTAAAGTGCTGGAGGTCAGGGAGGCAAAACTGACTTATATAGTATGTATTCTAGTGCCACCGATTGACAGTGACAGTGTTTAAAATGTATCAAACCCCGCTAGTTTACTACTTGTTTTTAAAAAGTAAGTGTTCTGTGGTACAAATGTGTGTGACTAAGGATCACAAAGTTTTCTGGAGTTAAAGAAGACAAAGATTATTGTTCTCCAGAGGTTTCACACTCAACATAATCTGCTTCTGAACACAGCATGTCATGGAAGAAATGGAAGACATTCAACCAACCAACAAGTTTCTACATCATTAGGAATAAATGAAGTTTTTACTGTGTTAACCCGGCACTGTTCAACTGTAATGAGCAATATACTCAGCAAATAAGAAGAAAATGGTCTCAATTCCTAATCACTGTACGTAGTCACTTTAAAATACTCATAATGAATCCAAAAGTATCATAACACAGCCAATGTATCAGTACCTCGATAAACAATATATATTTTTAACATTCTCATTGTAAATGCATGAGTAAAGCTTGCGTATAGAACCAACCGAGCATGTGTGACATCTTAAATTAGACACTGTTTCTGGACGCTAAATCGCACAGGCCTGCCAAAAAGAGACAGGCCTATTCATGTGTGGCAGACTATAATGGCAACACACACAACACACTGACTCATACATCTTAATTAGAAGCTAAGCAGCGGCGTGTTAGCATTAGCGAGAAGCGGCGAGCCTGTCACGGCGGGCAAATGAGAAGGGGCATGGACGAGACAGAGAAGCACACATTTCCATGCATATGAGCCAGGTCTGAACTCCAATTAAGGCCATCCCAAAACACCACTCTTTGCACTAGGAGACTTTTGGGCTTGTTTCTCCCCAAAACATTGGCAGTTTCTCGAGGACAGAAAATGTCCAACCTTGATTTATTTACCTTATAATTATGTATCTCAGACGTCTGCTTTTCCTCACAGGTGTTTTGGACTTCACAATCTATATATATATTTTTTAACGAATTTGCTGATTTCATGGCAGGTTACATTTTCCCTTACATAACCAGATGATGAAAATAATAATCTTATGCAAACCTCAAAACACCTAAGGTCAAATGAGCTCAATAAGATTAGAAAATAAAAATCAAGTTACAAGCGTACTTGATTTTTATTATCTTAAAAATGTGAAATGTTAACTTTCAACAGTTTGCAGTGGTCCAAAGTTATTCCTCACTTACCTTAAGCATTCCAAGCATCCTAAGCATCCTAATTATTCACTATAAGTTTATAAGAACTTTTCACAACTTAAAGAGTCCAGAGCAATGTTTTGCTATCACAGTAAAGCTAACACACAATTCCTGATTGTCATACAATTTGACCCTCCAAAAAATCAAGTACAGAGCCTTTAAAAAAGTATACTGTTTTAAACAAATATGAACAGTGGATTTGTTGGAAGCATGTCAAACTTTCAGAAGATAAGACTATTCACACACCCTAACCCCATAATACAAACTGTCTAAAACTATATCTATAAGGCTAACTCAAGTTCTTTGAAGTCAGCACTCTAACATGATCTGATAGCAGGACCCTGTTGTTTGGTTTGATGGTGTCAGTGGTCAGTGGCATTTGTGGAGGTTCAGGAGACACACATACACATGCAGAGGGTGGCATTTGGTCAGAGTGGTGCGTGGGTTTGGTGGAGGGTGGGGGCGTGTGGCGGGCCGGGGTGCTCACTGACGTTCATGTTGCTACGGGGATGACGTGACCTTAAACAGGCGGCAGTGAGGGCGGTACGAAGGAGTTTCCGGTGACTGGTCAGCTCACCTCAACTTCAAACAATGGGTCCTCCTAAGTAGACACTTCACAGTATGCGGCACTATATCATCCCCTGTGCACAATGGCTGCTCAATTATTGCATAATAAATTCCACTTTACAACCAAAATGTTTTTGTAGGTTCCTGGAAAGTGAAGGAGATAATTCAATTCTAAACACTACAGTTTAAAGTTACAGATACAGCAACATTTCTTTCTTTCAAGCATTAGTTTTGAACCTAATATTTGTAATAACAGTAGTTGCAAAATACTTTTTTATCAGGTAGACCCTTTATCAAGTATTTTGTAAATTGAATAATAATTCCACAAAATTTTAGTATAATGCTTGCCTCAATGTTTTTTTAATTTATTTTTTCATTACCTGCATGGCTATATGAAGGAACTTTTAAAATGATAAAAATGAGCATACTGGCTTGAATAATTGGATCATGAGTGAGCTTGAGACCATTTGCATTTTGAGGAAGGGGCAGATATTCTCAGAGATACTGTGTGGATACAAATGCACATGATTTTATAGCCTAACATACTCAAAACCAAAAACAAAATGTAAAAATACAATTATGATTTCTTAAAAAAATAAATTTGATTGACTGATTGCCAAATAAAAAAACTGTCGGAGAAAAGAAGCGAGTGATATATCCTCCACCAAACATTCTTTCATTTGTATCTGCGTATTTCCATTAAAGTGGCAGGTGGCTGGAGCATCGACTCCATTAACTGTGGGCCAGAGGCTGTGTATACCACTTGGTAATGGACAGTTAGATGAACAGACATTTACAAACATGTGGAGACACACTGTGGCAGCAATGCCCAGCATGCACAAGGCAACATAAGTGAACCATTCAAGTACATCGGGGAATAAATTTTCAGCCGGGGATGTAACAATGCACGCAAGTGCAATTTTATATTTTACATGAGCAAAGGTTTACATCAGTGGTTCTCAGTGGTATTTACTACTGGTGGTATAGGAAAGCTCTAATACATGGATTTGACTGCAGTTCAAATATTTGCTGACTTTGGACACAATTTAATACACATATGCGTCCTTGTTTGAGTTAGTTCTTGTCTAGAACCAAGCAATTGTGTAGACTTGGCTTAATCCTACTTCAGACTTGTTTATGTCCTAGTTTAAACTTAGTTTAGTCCAAGTTTAGACCTGCAATAGCCATGTATCAGACCCACTTTAGAATTGGAGGTACTTAAAAGGCAAAATATTTTCTTGGGTGGAACTTAGGCGTGAAAAGTTTGAGAACCACTGGTTTACATTATCTTTGCCAAATCAATCTCACCTAGCTTAAAGAATCAATATAATTTAAAGTGATTTGTTTTTAAAAGTACTCTTTTAAATCTTTAATCACCATCTCTGACATGTACATTAGCTCAGCACTAAGCCAATTATTTATGTGCTTTTGGTTCACTTCCTTCAGATGAATCGCTCTGCATACTCCTATATACTCTATCTGACAAGACCTAATTGCTGATTTGTCTTCCCTTCTAACCTATCCTTGTTACCCAAATATTCACCTCCTCAGGCATCACATTGTTATTCTTTTTCTATCTCTGCATTTGGCCATATCTCCATTGTACCCCCTCCACCAGCCCCTCACGCTTTGCTGATGAGCCTGGGCCCCACTCATCAGATTGCCTGTCTCTTTCCAGCCTGCTTTCTTTAACACTTGTAGAAATGACCTGACACATCCAATCCCAGGTTATTACACAGATGTGCCAACTTCTCTCCCTTCGCTCACGCAAACATTCAGGGCGAGAAGAGGCACGTTCCCGGCGGCGCTTCCACGGACACACATATAAACCCCATTACAGCCGCCCAAATGAAAATGAATTATGCATTTTGTCCTGCCACTCGTAACAAGTATATGATACATCCCCTGTTTCCACACAGTTGGGCACTGAGGAATACGTGCCAAATGGGGAAAAAATGTGCGACCCTACCTAGCCTCTTGTATGAACATGAATATAGACAGAAGCGTGATATACAAAGGCTTACATGTATTATTCATGCTAAATCTGTGGTTCATCATTTGCATAGTGGTTTTAAAATTAGATTTTATTGTAAATTTGGGAAAAGTTTACATGTACTAAGATAGCAATAACATAACAATCAAATATAATATAGTCCAAGACAATAGTCCAAGAAAGTTCTAAAAAGGAATCGCCCTATCTATATCCTTAATACACAGAATTCCATTAAAAAAGCAGGAATCATTTAACTAGACATTGACTCAACTCTCAAAGAGATTCATTAGCACAACTGGGAACTTTATGTGTATTCAGATGCATAAAACAGTGAGGTCCAATCAAGCTATAAAGTAGGAGAGGCATTCAACTGCAAATGGTGAGAAAAACATATGTTTGGACTGGCTCACTCTTCAGCAGCTATGACACTAAACCACCACGGATTTACTTGTGTTGTTTCATTGTTTTGGTGTTAAAGTGAAAGTAAAAAGTTCCCGTGTTTATTTGTGCTGCAAAGAGAAAATAACCTGTGGGCAACACGTTTACTAGTATGTTAGAAAATCAAATGTGCAATATAAATCCAATGTTGTTTTTCTATGTTTGTCAAAAGTGTGGTTATATGTATGATAGCCATTTTTATTAGTAATTATAGCTACTAAGTTTTATCATTAATGCTAAATTATTAGACAACCCTGAATGTCTCTTGCCCCTGGTATATTTGATTCTTTGATAAGCATGTAGACTGAGACAAGAGTAGCCTGATTGGGACTCTGGAGAGGACTCGAGATAAAAATTGTATCAAGAGCATAGTTACCTGTGCATGTAAACATAGTGCATGCTAATCAAATACTTAGACATGTTACAGTGAAAGACTTATAGAGAAAGAGTTTTCTCCCCAAATCCTGATCACTTCCCTCAAAACGTATTGGCCCATAAAGGCGCACCATTGAAGCTGGCATTCTTTAAAATCAAGTAGCAACCACCAGAACCTCCATCCCCCCTCTACCTCCCCTCTTCTTCCTGAGTCCAAAGCAAGGTCGTGGGCCTCCTTAGTGAAGTTAGCATTCCCCTCGTATCCCCAGTAATCCTCGCTGTTTAAGCTCGAGGTACAAATACGTTCTATTGAAGCCGTGCCGAGGGCTGTGCTAATACTCGGCTGTGTGAGCGCTTGTATAAATGTGTGTGTATGGTTATGGGCCCTCAGTAAAGCTGTGTGGTGCTGCTGCAGGCTTTGTGTTTAACAGCCACTAGTGCTTAGTATTCTCTGCACTATGTGTCCTTGCATCCCTATGCTTATTCTCCCCCTCTGTGCTGTCTGCTCTCAGATGAGAATACCAACAGCTGATGGCAGAAAGACGGGCGGTAGGAGACAGGTGAATAAAGTTTATACAGCGTGAGTGATGCAACCTTGGAGCAGCGATGATTAAAGCCAGAGGTGGGTTGAGCATAGCCTAAAATCAGGCAAGTGCTGTTAAATCAAAAATATTGCTCTTGTAGGAGTTACAATCATGCAAATAACTAATTCCTAGACTGTGTTGGACCCTGAGTTTTCATTTTCTCCTTCTGTCTGGGTAGTCTTATTTAAACCGTTTTCCTAAACATGCACAACAGACTAATCCCTTAGTGGTGTATTACTAACAAGGATCCAGCAGTGCACTGTGGTTACCCACTGTTTCTGACAGGTTGCCCAAGCGGTACTGAACGGTGGGTAAACTGTAAAGGTCTAATTTACCTACAGGGACAATAAAATTGCCAATAAAGAAACTTTCTCACAAGGGTTTTTCTCTCATACCAACACAAATACCATTCTGTAGAGAAAGTGGGTGGGTGACCAGCGTCAATAAATAATTCAAGAAGCCCTAGAGTTGTGCTTAGATGGAAGATACTCTTGATGTCTAAAGAAGTAGTTCATTTACCATGTGCATGTAAGACAGAGCTATCCACAAAGAAATGGCAACAAGGACTGAGCTGCAGGTGTTCCTGGTACAGTAGAACAATTTCCCCAACCAGATGTCCATTTAAAAAAAGCATTTTGTCAAAGTTGCAATAGTACTTTGAAGTAGGACTTATTTCAATGTGACTCAAATGTATCTCTTTCCACTTCTGACTTGGGTAAGTAAACCAAAGTGGCTGTACTATGGTGGCTGCTTATAGAATAGAGTACCTGACACAGAACAACAAGAGAGCACTGCCACCTGCTCCTGAACACCTCGCTTCATGTAACATTAAACAGCATATATGTGGTTGGTGATCACAAGCGATTATCGTTATCCTAACACAGAGACAATGGCAGCTTGGAGCAGTGTGAGCAGCTGTTGACTCCAAACTAAACCTGATTTAGTTGTGGGTCTGCTGCAGCTCAAATGAGTCCCCACCAGATGGTGAAGTGTTGAAGTCATAGTGGGAGCAGAATGTGTGACGTCCTCAGAGAAGGGCACAGGGCACTTTACACAAATAAATACACTCTAATGCAGGGAGGTGCATGTCAGATTTCTTTTATGACCTGTGTCCAAAAGAACATGCCTAACTGCCCTACCTGAACCTTGAAACATGTGCTTCAATCTACCAACATCAACCTTAATATTAATACATTAAACCTAATGCCTAATGCCAGTTATCATAACAAGGAGGAAGTATCTCAGTAACACAATTAAAAAAACAAATAAACATTAAAAGTGAAAAAAATGTATGAAACTAATTCTATTATAATCCCTGTTTTTCTTCTAGGTGTTTAATTTTCATTGTCAGATACCGTTTGATGTTCACCTGACTGCTGCCATAACTAGGTACCATACCCTTATATACCCTTATTTAAGATTTAGATCAAAATTATGATTTTAATATAATAATATTATTAATTATATATTGATTCCTTAGCATCAAATGAAAAATGTCTTTGGAATTACTTGAAGTTTCACTCTTTTTCCACACATATCTCACTGACCATGCACAATAATTTCAAGGAACAGCAGATCATTAAGCTGTCCCCTCGTCACATTGGTCCACAAGGCACAGTTCTAGGTCCTCTCATTTTCACCACCCTCATTTTTATTACTTACTTACTCGGACTACACTCTCTAAATCCCCAACATCAACAACGCTTCACTTACTTTTTCTTTCCATCTTCAAAATCTCTCCACAGTCTAAAGAGGTCCTCATCAATGCTCTGGTCACATCTCACTTTTGTGGGCTTACCTCAGAAACTTATACAGCCTCTTTCAGCACAACATCATACTAGACCCAATATATGTCACCTTTAACACACATGTTCACAGCAGCTCAGTTTTCCACACTATTGTACATTTATGATGAAACTGACACAGACAGGAATTTCTCCAAGATCAAATGTATCAAGTTGAATTGTGTTGTAATCAAAACGTACAACTTATGACTTAAATATGTTTTATTGATACATGTTTTGTAATAATACTGATATTGTGGGTTGAGTCTGTATGGTATTATTGCCAAATGTTAGCAATTACACCTCTTGCTGAGCAGAAATGAGTAACGCTAATGTGTAGTGTCAGCTGACATTTCAGCAAAGGTAAACATAGACCAATCAGAACCATCACACTGTATCTGTGAACATTACAAATGCTCCCAGTGCTGTTAGCCTATATGCAAAGTGTTGAGGTTAGGGTAAAGTTTTTTACTGTTTACAGGGGAATTTGTCTGCATTTGACCCATTCTTCATTGAGTGCCTAAGAGACGTTTGTCATGTGCGCAGAGCAGTGCCCGGGAATTCTTGCAAATTTCCTGGTCAAGAGTATCTTGGCAATCATAGAAAACTATTTGGTGTGAGACAACAGTACAACCTCTTTGCTATGGCTTAAATGATCTTAAGTGTTACTAAGTCACCTTGCATATTTTTCCCTCCTGTTTTTACAGGTTTCGAAAGAATATCTTAAAACACAGTTAATATGACTCTCCATCATTGAATGGCTACATTATTTGCATATGTATCAATAATTAAAAAACAAACAAACAAAAAAACACACTCAAACATGACAAATTATTTCAAATGGACCAACAAGATGCCATCAGTGACCCAGCTGAAGTAAAATGTGTGATGAGAGCTAGATTCGTAGGGGTGGTCATATTCTTGTGAGTACTGGAGCAGGAGCAGAGGAGGAAAGGTCATGAAGACACAAACAGCAACAAGCATTAGTTACAAAAAGCAAAAGGTCAACACCATGAGTCCCATGCCATTGACAGAGAGATGATCTTTGTGGCAATTAGAGTGTCATGTATATGGCATATAATGGATGCACATAAACTTTCAGGGGAAGCTGTGCAAGCTCTGGTTGGGGACAGCTTTTAGTTTTAAATGGATTGAATCTGTCAGTAAGTGTCCGAATACTAATATGCTCTACATCAAAGGCGGCGATTAGTCCAACCATGCGGCTTAGGCTGGCCTCTGTGCTGAACACTGGGCTGTTGATATGGTTACAGCCTTTATGAAGCATGTTATGAGCACACTGTAATGGTGGATGGTTGACTGCGGGCTGATTGATGCAAACTCAAGCAACTCGAATGCTGTCTGCCTTGTAGCATACACAATGTGACATTGGTTTGGTCTGGAGAATATTGATCTGGAATGGGTCTTGGCGAGCACAGATATGGAGGACTGTATTGATGTTCTGTATGGCCCTCATTTCAGGCTCATCTCACCCTGCTGGTGTGTTTGTGTGGGGCAGCAGCAGAGCGCCGGAGGCTACTCAACTGTGAAATCGTGTGACGCTTTCTCCATTGCGCTTCATTTAGCTACACATCGCCCATCTCTCATTCCTGACAAGTTTCTTAACTGCTCCAAAATGTGAATGCCTCAGGGCGGGGTGGCAATGTAGCCCTGTCAGAGTACAAGTATGAGTGTGTGTGTGCGATGGGGGGCCAAAGTGAGAGTCTAATAAAGCCAGCAGCTGCCATGGAAACCGGGGCAGAGGCTAACTCCTCCTGTGTGTCCAGGGAGCCATCAGTGCCTTGTCCGCACTGCAGACACATATGTGCACACGCTTGCCCGGTTTACACACACTATCATGTTTGGGAGGCATGGCAAATGAGTCTTAGAGGGAGGCATCTCCACAGAGCCACATACAAACAGCAGACGAAAGGCCGTGAAATAAGCTGTGGCACCAAGAAATAGAGGAGCAACTCCTGTTCAATAGCCCCTCACACACAGTGCACAGTCCACACCAGGACATGAGGCAGGGGAGCTTAGGCCACTCTGTACCCGCTGTAATCTGCTCCTATTCTCATACTACCCCAAAGAACAACTTTAAAGGCATTTTTGAAGAGATATCCAGCGTAACTTTTCATATAATTCTTTCTTTGATGACTACTACTCAGTGTAAAATTGGAACTAACTTTTTTTTACCATGTGTCCTACTCTTTGATGAAGCCAGTGCTGCTGTACTTTCTGTTAATTGATTTGAAGTAATAACACCATAACCACATCTGTGTTATAAAGAATCTAGCACATTCAGTAATTCTCCCTATTTACCGGGCAGCATATGCATTCAGAGTGCACACACACATTTATAGCCCTGTGTGAGTGTCTATAATAGAAAGATAAGAGTGTCAGTGTGCTCAGGTTGACGCCATGACAGCTGCTTCCTCTATGTGACAGTTTTATTGCATTTCTAATCTCTGTTTACATAAACCATCAGGCACACATACACCGGGTGTGTGCGTCCTCATACCTTGTCATGGCTCTCCTTGCTGCCACTCACACAATGAAAAGGGCAAAGGCAACCAATCAAAATGATCTCCAATAACAATATTACCCATCAGGCTATGGGCTGGGAAGCCTTGTGGTGGGGGTGGAGGGGTTAGATGGCTTTCTGAGCTTCGTCTGACATTTATAAAATGAATTGCTTGTCGTCCACTGAGGAAATAGCACATCTACGCATTGTGCATGGCAGGTTCTCCCCAGTCTCGCACTTGACAAATCTCATATCCCTGCTGTGGACTGACATCCCAGCCGAGAATTAGAGTATTGCAATTCAAAGTGTGATTGAGAGGAAGACGTGGGTGAAGGCGGTGCACGTTGTGGCCTCTCCAAGTGTCACCATAGTGTCAGCCGATGAGGAAAGATGACAACGGTTACAGTGCTTGGCTGCCTGGCTCCTCAAGTGGACTGCAGATTGGGTTAGGTCAGATGAGATGAGGCTTAAATGAGGCCTTAGGGAGCCATAGAGGAGAACAAGACAAATCAACACTGGGGAGAGGGTATCGCAGGTCACCCATTAGAGCACCCCCACCTATTCCCATTCCTCTGTTTCTGCTGGGTAAATGGCCCTCAGTTGTGAATGTGCCCATACGCATCTGGATGGTTTTGAACATAGGCATCTAATAATGGCTTCAAATTGTTTCGTTGTTCATTTCACATCTACAATATTCAGCATTAGAAAAATCCCTTTCTCGATTTAATGAGAATAGTAGACATTATTACATCACATTTAAAAAGGAAAGTGAACCATTCAGTCTGCTCGTGTCAAACTAAAGGGCTATAAAGCTCTGTAATAGTGAGAACTTCTCTGGTGGTCCATTGTGCAGGACATTGATCTTAATAGGATTCATATACCCCACTCAAGACGACAACTGTAAACTCTATTCTGAAATCATAAAATACAACTTTATGAATTTGAGTGCACTGTCCTGCTAGCTAAAAAGCATTGGCAATTAATCCTGGCTCAAGATGGTTGTGTCAAATGCAGATAAATATACTTAAGGAGACTACAAACATCTCAACTTACCATTAAGGGACACGAATGAATGAAAATATGTAACTTTTTAAATGAAACTTCTCAAGAGCAGCGTTGAATTTTCTATAATATTTTTTTTTCCTTAGGGACAAAAAGACATCAAGTACTGTTTGAATGTATTTTGTAGTCTAAAACAATTAGCAAGCTGTGAAACATAATTAGTACTTTAGCATATCAGCAAATCAGCTAATTACGCTGCACTGTAACAAGGGAAGTTAAAACACACTAGATTTCTAGAGAACAGTACACTGGTTATTGAAAAACACAAACTTGCTCAAGTGAAAATCAGTAATTAAAAAACTTGCCTTGTTTCATTTATTGATGCTGTAGGCTTGAAGTCGTAAGTTATTTCCATCAAATTAACTAAATGAATACAGCTTTTACTAACTATTCTAATCTTTAGGGAATCTGAACACCCACGTGATGAAATGGTAAATGAAAATGGTACCCCACAGGCCTAAAGCTATGAAAATGCGCGGAAAAACGCCCACTAAAATCATAAACCAGGAGTAGGAATCAGGCAAGAGTATAGAAGTAATGAGACAGAAGGGTAATGATGAAATTTAACAAGTGAAAGTAATTATTGGTCAAGTGTATATGGCAAGATTGTTTAGTACAGATTTAGCTGTCATGTAAATATGAAATAATAACCAACCACTACTAGCACACATTATATATTTATGACAAAATGAAAATATTCAGGTTATGCTCCAGGCTATATAAATAAAATATATTTTTCTCACACCTGGGTTGTAATATTGTAGAAGTAGCCCCAGGTCTTAATTGTCACAATGCCACTGTAACTCCTCAGTCAATCATTAATTCTTTCTGGTCTGTACGTTTCTTTGAATGTATACATGAAATTACCCAGTCAGCTTTTCCCATAAGACAATGACCTTGAATAACTGTGAATAAGTACTAATAACTAGCACCCTCACCTTACGGCAAGATGGTCCTGCATTTGACTACTGGGCAGTATGGGATTTTCTGTGCAGAGTTTATATGTTTCTGTCCCTGTCTGGGCGGGTTGCCTCTGGGTTTCCCCATCAACACAAAACATGCACAATATGATCAATCCTTCATCTATTACAACATAAGTCTTGTTGTAACTCTTTAGTACTAATACTTCGACCTCCAAAAATGTTCACTCAGTAAAACAGATGGTTTGTAGGTGCAAGGTTCATCTTGTTTTCAAGATGAACCTTGACATAATATTTTTTTTAGGCAGATAGTTTGGCATTTGTTTGTTAAAGCAACACTGTAACTTTCTGGAGGTAGCATGACACCTGCACGATTACATGAAGATAGAAAGTTAAATATTTTGGAAAATTCTCCATCGAGACAGTGAGATTTCCATACTGCGGAATAAGGACACATGTTTTTTTGTGCAAAAACAACCAAATGTCCCCAAAAACATACAGTCGTTGGGCAGTTGCTTGACTCAAATTAACACTTTCATTTCTTGACTTCCTTCTTTGATCAGATTATTTTTTTGGCACAGAAATAAACAACCCAACATGAAAGACTGGAGGTGAGACTGTTTTCTTTGACTGGTGTGCTGGTGGAGAATAATAATGGCCTCCACTGGGATCACTTCTCAAACGTATACTGCCGGACAGAGCTGTGCTTTCATAGATGTGTTTGATGCTGACTTCTTTAGGCACACAAACTCATATTTATTCACTCACCTCATCCATTCTCCGGTAAGCATAGATGTAAGGAAGACAGGCCTTGTGGGAGTGGCCTGTTGCCAGTCAGCTCCTACTCCAACACTACAACCTGGATAAGCACACTTGTACATTGTGAAAACTATACAGCTTGCTAATGTGAAACTTTTACCGTGACATATTCTGACCTTTTTGAATGTCACACCGGAGATATGGTGCAGAACGCATGCATTATAAAAACCTTGAGTGTGGTGAAAATAACTTTTTTTTTCTTTTTTGCTCATCCATGTCTAGTTTTGTTACCATATGCAAAACTGTGGCACCGCTGAAAGGGTAAGTATTTTCAAAATGTCACTTGGATTTGTCATTTTTGGAGGAAAAGTCAACAAGTTATGAGCTGGCATTGTAACAGTAGAAATATGTAACTTCGACATTAATTCTTAAAACATTTGGGTAGTTTGTAAAGTGCTTTTAAGGCAGCCAAACCTGATCTAAGATATGGGACAGTTGTTAAGTTTACCAAGGGGGGCTATATTTTATATGTATTTTATGTATATATATATACAAGCACCACCTCATAGCCCCTGGTTTGCACCTGTTTGGTTCTTTGACTTGCACGTAGACAAGAGTGGTTTTGGGGCAAAGACGATTTGAATTCAGTTGTTTAGCGCACTTGGATTTCCCTCTGCATGTAAATGTAGCAAGTGAAAATGGCACATATAAATTGCTGAGACTGTTGATCGTGATCATTGTTCATGATCAGAAGTTTGCAGGGCTCTCTATGGGAATGTGGCACAGCAACTAGGTACAATAAATCCATTCTCTCTATCTTTGAACTCACCAGAACAGGTGAAAACAAGAATATACACGTGAACTTTTGATAAGTATTAGTTTCTTTCATTTTGTCCAAATTATTTTCAACCTCTTTCATACTAATATCGCTTCAACTGGAATCAATAGCCTAAGAGGACACATTCTTGCCTGCTTCACCCACCTCTTCCATAGTATTCCATTGCTCTGTCTCAGTGAGTAGGTTATCCGTGCGTGTCATGGCCAAATCCTGGGACTGATAATGAACTGTGTGTGTGCGCGTGCTTGCTGATTCACTTCCTCTCCCTATCCTTCCATCCACCTTGCTATCTCTCCCTCCTCCTCCTCCACCTCTTGCTGGTTGGCGGTGTGTCGTCTTACTCACTCCCTCACTAGCGCTCCACGCAGGCAGGCAGGCACACACCTCCACGATGTGTCACTAGCCTCTCCACCTGCCTCTGCTTCTCGTCACTCTGCCATCACTTCTCCATTCTACCCACACTTTCTCTTGCACTCCTTCCATAAAACATATTTTTTGTGTGTTCTCATTATGTTTGCTTCGCCATGTGCTCTCTCTCCACCCCCCTACGCTCTGTGTCACCGCTTCAGAAAAGAAAGAAAAATGCTCCAGCAAGTAAAAAGAGCCGGGAGAAAACACAGAAAAGAAACGAGTCCGAGATAGAGCAGTCGTTTTATGGGCAAAGACAACCATCTACAAGCCGATGGACTATGCCGGACCAGACAGACTGAAGAAGTAGAGACGGGACATCCAACGCTCACATCACCAGGGTATGAACACAAAAAGAACTAAAAAACACCCCGAAATGTGCTCATTTTCGACTCCACTCTCTCTGTTGCTTTCGGCCATGCATTTGATCTCCACTCGCATTGCACCGACTTCACTCGTGTCCACAGGCTGCGTTGGGGACTTTGACTAATTGTAAAACTATTCTCCAGACTCTGCCGGAGTAGAGACTTTCTATTCCCTCCATTTCGTTTCCATTCTAATTAATTCCCCCCTGCGCGGACCCTCAAAGAGCCTCTCTCTCGACGCGCTGCCTCTGCCGTCTTCTGTGTTTCCCCCCTCTCTCTCTCCATCTGTCTGCCTTTGAGAAGCAAATAATTGGATGTGGAGATTGGCTTTTCTGTGGCTGAGCTGGAGGATTGAGTCTGGAACCAACACACAAAGGCAGCGCGCGGACATACACACCTGGAGCTGAGGGAGAGCGCGCATGGAGGGAAAATATCCACTTTATGAAGTCCGTTACACAGAATAGTGTCGGCGAGTCTGCATTTCAACTGGTACAAATCCAACTACATGACAAAACTCAGTGATGCGTGCAACCATTCTCATGTAGATTTGTTCCCAGCCGTATTCAAAATCCATGACTACTTTTAGACAGCAATGATATGATTTGCAGTTTGTCCTGTTGTTGATTCAAACTGAAGACAGACATAGGCATTTGTTGGTTATTGGTACAATCAATATCTGATCAGTTCATTTACAACAGAAAGGGGATCTTGCGATGGACTTGTAGATATGTTACATGTTGACATCTTTACTCAAGACTAGTTAGTGTATGGAAATGGTCATCTCCTTGCATCTTCAATTTAACTACAAAAAAAACGTATATGTTGGCATGTACTTTCTTTCAATTCTAAATCCTCAACATTTGGCAACCACCCATCTTTAAAAATATGAATCCCTAGAACCAAATGGAGTAAGGAAAGGGCTTTAGAAAGCAGGAGAGTGTGCGAATGACCTTTGAGGAGATTAGTGTCGGCGGTATTTCCCCGGAGACAGAGGATGAAGAGGAAAAGAGTTGAGGAGCTTCTTAGCACCTCAGACATTATAAGTGTTGTAATGCTCTGTAGCTATTACACGACATGTCCGCACTTAGACGAGATAACCAAGACTGCGCGCCAAAAGGACAGCCACTTGAACCGAGGGGTACTCTGGTGGAGCGAGAACACATTTCATTCATGTTTGCCTCTTACACTATTCACTTTCTTTTCTCCTTCGTCTCTTCTCCTCACCTTCCCGCCCAGCCATCGCCTCCTCCTCTACCTCCTCCCTCCCACCATCCCATCCACTCTCATTGTCCACACACTACAGCAGCGGGGCAGGCAAGCAAGCAGGCGGGACTTAGCAGTTTGTGTGTGTGTTCATGAGGAAGAGAGGTGTGAAGTCGGTCATTGCTCCAGCGCAACAAATCGAAGAGCCAGCCAGGAGGGACCACAGTGAGGTAAGTCCTTAAAGCGCTAAACTTTCTTTCAATCTTTTGTCGGATCATTCTTTTAAATGCATGCTGGATAATTTTGTCTGTGTGAAAGTTGGGACATTTAAGGATGCAATTACTACACTGTGGTTTAGCCTGGTCCATGCTGCTGTGTGTGATTGTGTGTGTGCCCAGAGGGTGAGTTTGCCTCTCTCTGTACGTGCTCTGCTTGTGAATGACTGACCGTGGATGGAGTCTTGCACCCTGCCAGTTCACACCGTGCCAGAATAGACTGCATTGTATGCCTGGTATTGCATCTCCCACTATATGATTCTACCAAGTTCAGTGGAAGCCAAATTCATGGTAAATAGTCGCAAGTTTTCAAACGCATCCCTTGCTCTATTTCTTCACCTATATGCACCATAGTGAGACAGATTTAAATATCTCCCGATGGGTTGGAGGGCGAACAGAAATAGATCTTTTTCTAAATCTGGACGGAGAGCTAGGCTGAGACTCTCTTCCTCTACGCTCCACTGCCAGCAGCATCACTTCCACTTCCCAAAAAAGTTAAAAAGATTTACAGAAAATTTCAATTATATGAACTGAATATGATGCCATCGTGTGAAATATCAGGCAAACACAGACTTCGCCGTGGGTGCTGGACATGGGAGGCGTCATGACAAAAGGCTTGGGAGATTTGGAGACTTTAGAGCGATTGCATTGAGGAAAAAATAATAAAATTAAACCCATAAGGTGATTAGGTCTGCATCTCCTTTATGTCAGCTTTGGGAGAGTTTAAGTCACATGGATTTGTCTGTTCCGCCTCTTAGTTGCTACAGTAGCTGGCTTCGCTGGTGAAAGCAGCCGGATTAAGCCCCTAAGACTGGAGTTAAGATACAGATCTTGACTTGATGAGGTTCTTGCTGTCTGTCTCCAAGCCTACCTGTCTGTCTGTCTGTCCGTCTAAGTCTGGGAGCTACGGGATAGGTCACGGGCCACCAGCTGCCTCAAGCCCCCCTCCAAAGAGAAAGAGAAAAACCCCAATCTGGAAATGTGTGTGCGTTCATATGTCAAAGTGTGAGTTTGTGGCAGGCAGATAAACGCAAGGTGGCTGAGCAGTGGGATAAGCAGCAGCACCTGGCTCTGGAGAGGGGAAAATAACAGATAAGGATTGGAGATGTAAAGGTAGATTCTGGGGTGAAGCCTCCAGTATCTACCTTCAAGCAAGAGCAGACGTCATGACCTGCCCACCTCTCTCCCCACAGGCACACAGCAAAGAACAAAAGAAGAGTTAATACATGCAAGCCCTCCTCTGGGCATCAGGAAGCAGATGAGGAAATTGGAACAAGAAAGGGATGAGTAAAGCTAAAAATAACAGGAAACAGAACATTGGGAAAACAATAGAAATACATATGGTAATATCAATTAGTCAGTGGACAATATCGATGAATATTTGACTAATATCTCTATCCACATTGTTAGCTCTCCCACCAGTCTGCATATATCAGTCTGAGAATATCATTACTTTTCATTTGGATTTAGTTTTTTTTTTTTTTTATTGTATCTATAGCATACCATGCTATTAATATTTGTTATGCATTTTTAATCATAACGCCTTAACATATTCATTTTGCGGTTGGCTTCCATATCCACCTAGTGGCAGAAAATGGTAGTGACCTGTACTTAATCATTAATGCGCTGAAGTGACTGATCAGTGCACTGTGGTCACACGTGGGTGTGTGAGGAGCCCGGATCATGCTGCACCTTTGGTTTCCTGTCTTCTGTAACCCACTTTTAATTAATGACACACACACACACCCACTAGCACAACTCACTCTTGGCCACTGATTTCAGCTGTTAATTAAAGAAGTGTTAGCAGTAAGTGAATAAAACATGTATCAATCCCTCTTCCCTCCACACAACCCCTCCCCCGCTCCCTCTCTGTTCGTTTTATCTTCAGTATCCAGCTTTTTTCTCCCTCTCCTCATTTGCTTCACTCACAGACTTCTATACTGTTTCTATTTTCTATCTATTTCTCATATTCCTCATGCCCCTTCCCCCACGTCTCTTTCTGCTGTACTCTCCATCATTCCCCAGAGGTGAACCCATGTGTGCAAGCTGTTGCTGGCAAGGGCAGCGCTATCTCTGATAGAGCCACTGTAGCTCTGATGCGATATACTGTTTGTGTGTCCGCAGATACCCCATAGACACACACAAACCTTGTAGACACTGCAGGTGCTGCATCAAGATAAATGAGCCGTCATTAGCCAATCAGGTCAGCCGGTGGGAGGGCGATGGAATAGGAAGGAGTAGATGGGCTGGTGGAGGTCAAGCCGCTGACAGCTTTGTGTAGATAAAGTGTGTGTTTGTGTGTATGTTGGTCTGGCTGTGGGAGATAGAGATTCCCTGATTGAACGTTGTAGTAGTTTTCTCTTGCTGCCGCACGTGCCTCCCCTTCACTTCCTCCTCTCCAGCAGTCCTCCTCTGGGAGTGCAGTTGTACTGAAGACTGCTGTGTGCGTCTGACGCTCTAATTGGTATCTCCGGCCGGTTGTTTATGTCTTCATCGTCAGCTCGTCAGAGGAAGAGTCAGAGGCGAAGAGGAATTAAAAGCTTTTTTACATGTCTCCTTTCAAATGGGAAATACTGCAGCAGGAAAATATGTCATGTGAAGTTATTTTACTTTGTTACTTTCCTGAAGGCTCTTTTCAGTGAACAGCTATGAAACCAATTAAAAAGAACTGGACTGGCATTTATTCTTGGTACAGTAGCATAATCCATCAATGTGTGTATGCAGAAGATTTCACGTGTGTCTGCCCTGGTAACATTTACTTTGGTTCCTCTGCTAATGGATTTATGCAGAAAGGGCCCGATCTCTGAGCCAAGGCGGTGCTGGGAAAGAGGCAGGTAAATGATTAACCTGCTGCAGAAACTGGATTCTCTGCTATTCTCCCCAGTCCGTTGTGTGTGAGTCTGTGTAAATGTGCTGGGGCTTTCAGAATGGCCGCTGGCTTTCTTTGATCACTAATCCTTTCTCTGGCCTGACTTTCTGTCCTCAGTCCTTTTTATTCCTCTGCCCATCTCGGCACAGAGCTCATCTCGGCTCGCGGCCCATAGCCATGTCTGCATTGTGAGCAGCTTACAGCATTGGTGCTTTCGTTTGCAGCCCCCTCTCCAATTCTCTCTTCTCCACCCCTCATTTTTGTTGTTGCTCTTCGCGTTACATCTCTGATTTGAGCAAGCTTTTCTTGTTTTATTAATCTGCGTTTGAGTGTTGGGATATACTTTTGGCACCCACCAAGTTTGCCATGAACATTGTAAAAGTGTAGTGCTTTTCATTCACACACCCCCCCCGATATCGACAAGCGTAAAGTGATTAATGAAAATTACATGATCACAATTCACATGGCCCTACAACTGGGAAGTGTTCTCTTGACGTCCTGCATACTATTTCCTCTTTAAAAATGTAGCAGCCTCTTATTCCAGATTGACTTTTACCATAGCTACTCTCACCTGTGGGCTTTGGGTAATGACCACAAGATTGTAGACACAAGTGGTCAGAATGAGTTTCCTCCACTGGGTGGCTGAACTTTTCCTTAGAGACAAAGTGAGGAGATCAGTCACACAGGAGGAACATGGAGTAAAGCCGCTCTCCAGGGAGGACTCAGGGGAGACTGAATGTCTCTCGGCAGGTCTGGGAACACCTTGTGATCCCCCCCCAAAGGAGCTAGAGGAAGTGTATGTGGAAAGGGATGTCTGGGCATCGCTGCTAGGACTGCTGTCTCTACTACCTGGTACGGATAAAGTGAAGGAAAATGGATAGATTTTTTTTAAGGCAAAGACAAACTGGTTCTCTGAAATGAAGCTAATATTTAAACACATAGTTCTTATTGCTTTACATGAGGATTTTAAATTCTTAGAACGTTTCTAAAACTCACAGTTATCATGGGTGAATCATTTACCCTAAGAGCTGTTCCTCTTTCAGTCCTCTGCATGCAGGCCTAGAAGTTATAGCACTAGCACTAAAATGTCCCCATTAACCTAAGACATGCACAATAGACATATCCCCCAGCTGGGCAGATCATGACCTGTGCAAAGGGCTCCTGGGCGCTGTACTGGGGTCGCCCACTGCTCCTGACATGCCTTACATACTGACATTGAAGGATGGCTTGTACGCAGAGACAAAAAATGAGCACAATAATCTCTTAAATTATTCAGTGACCCTTTTTCTACACCTTTCTTGATATTTGCTTTCAGAGGAGTTGATCAAACATATGAATAGACTTGCTACACATTCAGACTAATGTGTGTGTCTGCATGTGTGTCTGAATCAGACACACATGCAGACACACACATTACCAGCACCTTTATATAGTTCCAACAAGTGCGGTGTCCTCAGTGTGCTTTGTGCAGTGTAACTTGTGTCCGTACATGGATTACAGAGCAGTCAGGCACACACGCTAGCGGTTCTTTTAAGACTCCTCTGCCAATGGCTTACACATTAATATTCATGTTGGTGCGTTCATACGCTTGGCCAGACAGTGCTACTGAGACCTTGTAATCCCTGCGCTCCCTGCCACAGTACCACGGGTTAGAATTAGCATATTTTTCTCAAAACAGATGACTCGTGTGACCACTAGAGGGCAAGGAGAAATGCTAATTAGAATGGTATTTAATTGTCCCCTAAGTAAGTACTAAGATACATACATTATATATTTCAAATGGAAGAGGCTTAAGCATGCACAATGAATGAGGTGTGATGGTGGTGAAGAAGAGGAGGCGGTGAGTATCTAAGGTGGTTGATTGTTCTGCTGCAGCGGTAGATGTAATGTAGCTGAAATGGCGTGATAATGAGGGGGAGAGCGCATTTGGCTGGACAGGTGATTGATTAAGACTCTAATGATGGCAAAAGACAGGTTGAATTTATAACATTTTAATGCCGGTTCCTCATTGAGAATTCTCTCAGCTGCATGAGGAGAATACAAGTGAAGCAGCTGTAGTTTTAGGACTTGCCCGTAACTATTGCAACAGAGGGCTTTATTAGTCTAAAAAATAGTTATACCTATACCTTATATGGTACCACTTTATAATGACTATATCTTAATAAGGCTTAATAAAGCATGAGCAAGAATTTAAGCATAGTCTTAGTAATCTTAGTACTACTTAATTAAGGGTTTAGGAGTTTTGGTTACGGTATTAATTATATAGTAGTTAATATAGTTGCTAAGCCTGAATCTTTTTATTTTTATTTTTAACAGTTTATTTATTATCAATTAAATCTTTGTTCATGACTAATTAAAATGCAGTTATTATAAAGTAGTACCTGTTACATTAATTCTTTAAATAATTCACTTTTTCAGTTTGTTTTTGTCTAAACAATGACTTTTAACCTCGTATTCAGTGATATGGAAATACCGAAACCAACGGCTTTAATTACATAGTGATCAGTCTGTCGCTTTGCAAACAGTTCACTGGATAATTTTCACCTCCAGTAACTTTACCAAGTCTTCACTTTAATAATAACTTCAATACAAGATGCATATTACTAAAAATATTGCGAACATAGTAATGTAAATGCAATACTTGCTCATGCGCATAGAGCTGTAAGTGTAGATTGGTTTACAAACTGTGCAAGGCCTAAATCTCAGCTACAGATAAGATAGCGTGACTTGTTCATCTTTTAATCCAGGCGTAAGTAAGAATTATAATGCTGCGTAGTATAACTTGACAGTACAACCCAGGTGCAGGTGGAGTGACCAGTGCGCGTATGTGTGCTCGGGCAGATTTGTGTGACTGAAGGAGTGTGTATATGTGAGGACAAAGCAGTCGTCTGTGGAGAGGAGAGAAAGCTCCTGTGTGTTCCTAAGTCAATGGCCTCTTTGTTAATGCAGCCTGGGAGACAGTTAGCCATGAGGACGCACTGGGATAGCACAGTACACCTGAACACTCCCCATACACACATACACACAACTATTCCACCCCCCCAAAACATTTCTATGCTTCTAAATCCATCAATGTCTATCCCATATTATGGACAGTGTCTTTGTGTTGCAACTGAATTTTTTCCTCCTTATCTCAGGTGAAACGGGTGGGGTGGGGGTGCATTACCTGAGAGCCGCACAGAGGGCATTTTGTCTGCGAGAAGAGAAGAAGGGAACAGCTAGGGCAAGATGGAGGAGAGAAAGAGGAGGCGATGTAGGGGAGGGGACAGGAATGCAACAGATACAGGTGAAAGCTTTGTGCTCCCGGGGAACAAGTGCATGCAGCCAGGATGGACTCAAATGGCCGTGGGACAGAGGACTAGCTGGTCTTATATGATCTGGTATTTGAACTGGTCAAGCGTCATGTAAGTACGATTATTTGCAAACGTTTTTTAAGAAAGCTTCCATAGGTCTGCAGAATGTACTGTTTATGTAACTGTGGCGATGAATTGATGTGAAATATGGATTTAGTCTGTTGCTGGTTCTTCAAAATGTCTTTGTTGTCTGGCGCATACACAATTTAGTTAAATACCCGCCATCCTGCTGAGACCAATTATAAAGTGGCAAATACCCAGTTTACAAAAGTTGTGTAAACTGTGAGACATATTTTAAGAGTATGGCATGTAGTGACACAGCTGAAGTTTTAACAGTAGTAGAAATAAATAACAAGCACATCTTATTATGATAGTAATGCCCTTGTTAAGTAGTAGACATGGTTGCGCATTCTCTTACCAGTCGAAAGCCACTCCCGTCTCCTCCTATATTCATGGTCATTCAACAGCTTTAGTTTATAAATGTCTAATATTTGATGTGGTAAGACAGCGAGTTTGTCCCTGGCTTTCTTCAGTCTATAAGTAATAGCTTTGTATGTGCTGTAAGTCGGTGGCTGTTCAAATGTTGACTTTCTATAAATAATGGATAAAGGCCTAATAAGAATTCTGTTGAGCGTCTTGGCCGTGTTGACCATTGGGATCAGCATTAGGATTCTGTCCATCCAACAAAAGCTTATGCTCATCACCTCACACACACACACACACACACCCACCCCCCCCCCCCCCCACACACACACAAACACACACACACCCCCACAAACACATGACCATACACATGTCTACAGTACATGAGGGTACGCAGCATATTGTGCACACACAAACATTGAGAACCTTATCTCTTTCTCATCCAAACAAGAAGATAACAAAGAAAACACATTGTCTGTTTCCACAGGGCTCTCGATAAGACACAAATCAGCTTACACACATATAACTGAGCAAACGCGCACACATGAACATATGGAATCAAATGGAGGGATTAAAACATGGATGAATGACTTTGACATAAATCCAGTAGGCCTTAAATCTGTCCTTTTCTCCTTGACTTTCATTTTTCACTTGTTTCTTGAGTTCTCAGCCTTTTGACTTCCTCGCTCAGAAGCTTGTTGCTTTTGCAGCAGCTTGAAAAGGAGGGATTCCCCTGATGCTGAATATATTCACAGCAGACGTCAGTTAGAAGTGACCTTGTATGTTGCTTCTAAGATTTTGAGTAATATTCGCTTCTGGCAAGGCCATTTCCCACTGCACTTGTCAAAAGTGTAAAATCAAAGCAATGTCAATGGGAAAAACAACTTTAGAACGGTTCTAAAATAGCTATGGAGCATCAAGGGAGAGTGTGAGAACACTTTATTGACGAGGAAAGTAGAAGGTAGAAGTTTTCAAGTTCAGCAGTTTAGGACATACAAGTGCAGGACAAAGTTAACATCTGACATGGAGGAGTGAGTCTCCAAGTTTTCATTTAATGAGACTGAAAAGAAAAAGAGCATGTATGTCTGTCTTCCCTGGTGCACTAGAAGAGGGGTCCTTAAAATTTCCATGAATCACTGTTGGAGAACAACATCACTTTACTGTGGGGTCAGAACATCTCTTCTAAACAACACAAAGTTACTTGAATCCCCGAAACATAAGAGGAGGAAGAAGAAAATGTATTAGTCTAAAATCAAGTACTACTGCCGACAAAGGCTTTTTTGTTTGAGATGTTTGTACACATACCAAACAGTGTAATGTTCTGTCCCTGTGTATGTTACTGCTGGGGCCCTTGACGAGACACTTCATTCACCTTGATGCAATATGTTTGTATGAAAATTCTGATGGGTTAGAGGATGAGTGTGCTGAATGGGAGCTGTGTTTTCATTGGCCTGTCCCAGAGCCACTGTTGCTAAGTTAGTATGACAGATGAGTGAATTAAGAAATGCCACTAATTGTTCAGCGACTCCGAGTGTTTAGAATTAAGCCATAATGGATTCAACAAATTTCCAATCCAGTATCTCTAATAAACTCATTGAGCATATCGACTTCATTGTTGTGAAATCTTGTTGAATGCCGTGGGGTAGGAGGCCTCTGACTTAGTTTGGCATTACCAGCCGATGCACGTGGGACGCCTCATTGACTCTCAATCTACCTCCGTTCAAGTTGACTCATCCATTTTAAGCCAGTTAATAATTCAAAGGGTCTGCAGGCAGTATTTTCATCTCATCTCTGCATTGGAAGTTCTTGTAATTACACCCCAGCAAAACAAGACACACCAACAGTATGGACAGCGAGGAGAGAAGAGAGATGGACGGATTGGGGAGATACACAGGAACATAGCACAGAGAGTGGAGAAAGCCGTCCAAACCACTGTTGTAAATCCTGCAGGGCCTTGTAAGCTGTCAGACACGCTGAGGGTGTTAACGGCAAGAAGACACACACAAACACGCACACGCAGGACAATCACCCTCTTGGAGAAAAGTTGACTTCTGCCGCTGGCGTGACTAGCTCGCTGCTGTGTTTTATGGCTTTCTATTCCTATGTGATTTTCTCTGCCATGTCACATAGGGTCTAAAGCCATTGGGTACGGAGTGGGAGATCTGCACGCCGAGAATTGTTGCAGGATTAGATGAGTATAAGGGATGCAGACGAGGGATGAAAGCGTACCACTGGGAGTTTTAATAGCATATATGTACACACACGCACTAGCTAGTACAGCCTGTCGTATACCCCGAGGCACTGTGGGCTTGTGCCAGGAGGCAGGCTGGTGTGGAGCACAGCTAATTGCCCCCACATGAGTCAGCCTCCATCCCAAAGAAACCCACGCGTAGGCAAACACACATCCACGCACCAGTACCCACGACACTTAATGTTGGCCCTCTGTTGTTGTCACCAGTTTTATACCCTGGCTTCCTCATTGGCACACACATTTGCATGGAGTCCCCAGCCAGGCCTTCTGCTGCTGCTGCCACTGGGGCTGCTGACTCAGAATGGTATTTAATGAAGCTCTCACTTTCACCTCGGATCCTAATCTCAGTGCGCCATGGCGATGGGCTGTACCAGCACGCTAACAAAAAGTGTTAACGCGTGGAGTTTATGGAGCCTCCAGACTTGTTTTAATCATGTGCATGTGAGCAGCAGGCTACAGTGCAGTCATCTAGTGTCTCTTTTCTAGTTCCTACAATCACAGATGAGGGCAATACTGCTTTTAAGCGTAACAAACTATTAATTACTTGTTAGTTCATTGTAGTGAGAATGAAACTTGTCCTCGTTTCTGTCCCCCTTTTCTTCATGACTGATGCTTAGTGCTATTTCGTTTGGTCTGCAGAGTTCCCAGAGTTCCAAATGTCCCATTTTAGAGACAAACCACAGCTTAAATACCATTAGCATATGCAAGACATATTTTTGGAACTCTAGGGGGTAGTGCTGAATATGTTTTACTAGCATATCGCAAATCTGAGATTAGACTTGAAATTCTGTAGGGAAGTTATTGACTTGTTTTCTCTATATTGGGAAAGAAAAACACGTGGCTAATGCTGGGTGAAAGTAGCTTGTCACTTTGTTTTCTCAGTTGAGTGACAGCGCTCAATAGATGGACGTCCCTACCGCAGCTATCTTACGTGTGTGTATGGATTGACCTATTGACTGAACCTCACTAAGTTTCTCTGCATTTAGTTCTTTGCTCACAGCAATGCCAAACGTGACAGACAGGTTCACACAGACACACACAGTGCCCCAAGGAGGATATCGACATCTGCCTGCTACATATTGTACTGGACATCTCAAAAGCTGACACATTGAGATCTAAAGTTAATTGGCTCCGAGCTTTAAAATGTGTTTCAGGCTAGCTTGACAGTGATGGCAAGAGTAATATTAGTCTTACTTTCTGGATGTGTTCCCAGACATTCTCTATAAGGGCTGTAGTCAACTAAAGAAATACTTGTTTGACTAAAGATATGCTTTGTTTATTGATTATTCAAGTAAAAGGGGCCGTTGCATGGCACTGGCTACAGCTCTCTCGCAAAAAAATAAAAATACAAAAATGTAAGCGTACAGAGAAGTATTGGGAAACAGCATCTTCATAAATAAAAAGGCAGATTAAACTGGTACTCACAAAAGTTCAGGTAACTCACTCAAGGCTTTCTTCTCACTGCATGAAAAAAGTCTTATAAAATACTACCAATAAAAAGTTTGGTTAACTATCCATCATCCAATTAACAAAACAACTAAAAGCCTACAGCCCCATTCTCCATACACATGTAATTAATCTGAAGTAAACCATTATCTCAGTCTGTTGCTCACTAACCAGCAGCTTGCAGAGTGGGTGTGGAGAGCTGACCAAAGAAAAAGCCCACGTCTCTCATCTATTTATAGAAATAGCAAATCTTGTGTATTAATAGCATTTTGGAACGTGGATGTGGCACAAAATGTGTTTCAGAAGTAACACCATTAGCTTGCTCAAATTGAAAAATGTGTTTGTTTTTTCGTGTTCATTAGTGTGATGACTCATTATAACAAAGTGAATAGGTCTGATTGGCCGGGCTGTTAGAAGAAAGGTGGGGGGTGCATAATAAAACAATTTCTTTTAATTAAGTAAAAAGGAAAGATAATTTAAGGGAGAACCAACAAACATAAATGACATATAGATAAAAACTAAAAGCCTGTCACATTAAAAACAAATTAGGAAAATGGGTGAGACGTGTACATTAAAACAAAATGAATGTCGTGCAAATGTATTCTTGTAGGAGAAACTGAAGTAGCCCGAGTGTTGGAAGAAGAGCCATGGACTTCTAACACAGGAGAAGTTTATTTAACATAAAACTAGAGACCCAGAGACATGAACCCTCAAGGCATTGTGATAGTCCATTCCAGTCTGGCTGTACTTCTGTTGTAGGGAGTATTATACCTCAGATGATGTAGGCTAAGATAGCGAGGAGCTGGCAGTGTGGGGCTGGCAGGGCACAGAAAAAAATATTTCTCTATCAAATATGTTGATACTTATGGAGTGCTAACATGCTTTTATTAATCTGTGATTGCAATAAATAGCCATAGCAAACATTTTATAGTTTAATGTCTCTAACACCTTTCCTGCAATCCTCTGTCTGTCCCTGCAGGTCAGCTGGATGGTCCATCTCCCATAAGCCATGCCCTTCACCTGTGCCTGTTTCTGTGGCCTCAATGGCTTCTGTCGTGGAAGGAGAAAGAAGAGGAAGGAAGTGCTGGAGGAGGAGGAGGAAGAGGGTGAGGAGCTGGGACGATTTAGGGACCAGGAGACCCAAGTGTGAAGATGTCAATGTGCCTTTGGGCAAGCCTTAAAGCTTTAAATTCTCATGTAATTAAATGTGTGACTTACAGACTGACACTTAGAAGAAATCCTAGCCATACTTGTTAGATATATAATGAATGGTGCTATGTAAGTTAATTGTTAAAGCTCCCATATTATGCTAAATCCACTTGTATAGGCCTTTAAGCATGCAATAGGCTTTGCCACCATGTTTTCAATGTTCATGGATTTCAGCTTCTGATGCAATTTTTTAGTATGTTTTACCTTTCGAAAGATTGTCAATTACTATGAAAATTGTGCTAATTGTTCATCACTCTGAATCCCATTGATAATCCATTTGTTCTGTTAGGGTCATGTTGCTAATAGGTAATTATTTTAAACATGCCTGTCCTAAAGAACACACATTAAAAAGAGATAGAGAGGTGAAGAACATGAACTACCAATGCCAAAGTATTAAAAGCAATGCATAATATGGGGACTTTAAACCAAACTTCCAATGTTGTTTTCAAAGAATTATTTTATATCTCATGTCAATAGAATCTTTTCAACTGCATTTCAGTTGGAGGCTGATGCCTGCTGTGCTAGTGTGAGCTATCACTACAATTGTACCAGAGTGTCAAAGTCATACCATGTGAAGCCTCAGTTCAGCTCAGAGCCATTCCTTCTCCGCATTAACTGTTTCTTTCTTGTCGACTGCAAACTTTGCCATTACTGATGAGAAATATAGTTGATGCCTGCTAAATTAATTCTGGCCACAGCTCGTGCACTGTACGATAGAAATCCAGAAATCCATTATTCCAACCAGTCACACCTCGAAGCCCTGTTTAGCCCCAACTCAAATTGCAGCTCTATGGACACTGAAATGGAACTAACGCGGCTCCTCTTCGCCCTATACCTACCTGCCTGCTGGTGTCAGATCAACTTAGAGCTAACTTCAGCCGAGTGGGAAAGTGTGTTGTAATTTCCAAAGTCACCCATGGAGTGCCGCAGCCCATCTCAGCTTTCACGCTGCGCTGGACTCCATCTAAAGGCTGAGCAGCTGTCCAATCGGCGGCTGAGCTGGAGTGTGAAGATAGGAGTCAGGGGTCAGGATGAGCAACAGGCTGAGGAAGAGTGGCCCCTCCCAAGGCGTCGCGGCATCTTTGTCTCATTTATGCGCAGACAAGTAATTAGAGGCACAGACCGTCGGCTAATGTCCTAGTCAATCTAAGTGTTGCATAGTTAAGTAGAGGTCTCGTCATATACCCACAACTCTGAGGAAACTTAATGATGTAAGAGATTTGTAACAGATCTGGGAATTGCATGGCATTTCGTAAAAACAAAAATGTATTAGGGACAAGATTAGATACTGCAGAAAATATGAAAAATAAAGCAATATGATCTCACCTGTTCATAATGAAACCAATTGTTGCTTATTGGTGGTTTTCAGGTTGTAGAATGTGATTATGTCAAACTCCTGGACTGGGGCCACTTTTCCCTATTCATATCACTGTATTTTGCAATGAAAAATCCAAAAGCTAAATTCGCAAATGTTAAAAAAAATTTCATTTCTGTTAGTAACGAGACCCAAGGATTCATTGTTACTGCAACAAAAAATCAAAATTTGAACAAAAGGTTATTTTAACTGCCCCCCGTCTATATTCAATATTATTTGCCAAAAGATGTTGCAATGTAATCTGAAACCCAGCAATAAACCGTATTAGCATGAGCAAATTCCAGGAGTGTCCACAAATGACGTGCACTCCCAGCTGTCACCTGTTTGAGTGCCCACCTCTGCTAGCACACGCATTTCCTCTTTCAGTAACAATAGACCATGAAAGCTAAAACAAGTGGTTGGTATCCTTCGAGCAGCTATTGAGCAGTGTCTTCATAATGCACATGTAGAAGACAAAGCCCCTCCCCCTTACACGCACACACACACACACACACACACACACACCCAAGCCTCATTAGTGTGTGTGATTATGCATGGCACGTCCAGTCAGCCAGTGGAGATGTAATTAACCTTTTCCAGCAGGAAACAGATGCCTGCATGTCACACACTCTGTCTTTCTGCACAGCACACACAAACACCGCCACACACACGTCTGCTGTCAGGGAGACAAAGACGACGTCACGGTGTCACAGAAACAAAGGCCTGAATGCGACGCCTGCTCCTCTCTGATAATCCTCTCGCGCATATTTACATTCCGAGCTCATGATACGGGTGGGTGCACGTCGATACGCTCCCCAACGCACATATCCATCTCACCCTCTGCTACCGCCTTCACCGCCTTCTCCGGAATCCTGCACCAAACTTCTTCTAACAAGTCACAGCCTACAATACATCAAATTTAAGAAACCCTCAACTTTTTGAGAAATAGAAACATGATGGGAAAGTTTGAGGTTGTAATATTACAAAATGTGAAACACAATGAGGTGACTGTTAAAGAGGACAAAAATGAATGGCCTAAAATGGTGTTTATTTTATAATCCAAACCATTAAGGGACATACTGCAAAAATAGTCTCTGATTTGATCCTCTATTTTTAAGCTCCTGTACAAATAAAGTTTAATAATGCCCCAGGGAATATGGTATGCTTTTTAATATCCAATGTGTGAATTTGGGACATAATTCAATATGTTATCTGGGAATACTGGCAGCATAAAACAGTAATGCAATTTTTTCCATTGTACTGGATATCAGTGCATTGTATAGTATTCGCATGGCAGCACAGATTAGCTCCACTCTCTCTGATTCTGAATACGGAGGATTTCTTGAGGCATTCAAAAAGCTGCTTTTTGACAGATCCAAGGGTGTGCGTGCATGCGTGTGAATTTGTGTGCATGTCTTGGTGTGTGCACTCCATAGATTGTCTGTTTACTCATTAATCCGCTACAAGCAGCGAAATGAGACAAAGCTAAAGCCATTTCACAGTATAGAGCACCTATTATGATTCAGGGTGTTACGGCTAGGCTCTAATGAGGAGAGGAGAATGAGGGGAGGGGAAGGAGGATGCGAGGAAGAGAGGAAAGACGGTAATGAGAGCGGCAGCTAATGCTAGACGGCGTGCTAATTGGCTACAGTGGATAACTTTCTGAGCCGGAGCAGAGAAGAGAACAGCCTGATCTGTTGCCGTTACAGTCGTTTAGCACTCCCTCCATTTCACCTCTTTAATGAGAGGAATATTCGCTCCAGTAATGGCCAAAGACTTTAAATTGCTAACAATTTGTTGCTCGCTCAAACTCTGCTCAGAGATGATCGAATTTGGGGGGGTTGATGGGATGATGGTGTTGGCAGGAGGTAGGCGGAGTGTTTTCCCTCAAGCGCCACGAGCCAGTACTTTATGGATCACGGCAATTTTCAGGGAATAGTAACTCAAGGACAAACAGCTAAAAATAGAAGGGGTGTGTGCGCGACTGGTGGTAGTGAGGAGGAGAAAGGCGGGGGCGTGCGGGGGACTACAGAAAACGAGTCCTGTCGCATTAGATTTGGGTCAGAAAACGAGAGAAAGAGTCAGCCAAGCGGAGAGTGTGAGAGCGTTGAGGAGATTCATCAGTGGTTCTCCCTCGCTTTCATCTGCTTCATGCTGTCCCCCATTCTGTGACCCCTCCCCTCAGCCATCCACACACACCTGCAGGAGGCACGGTCCAGAGAGCCAGGGGAGGAAGCTAACTGCTGGAAAAAGTCGAAAAATACATGGAGCAAAATACTGTATCATTGTATTATTCATATGCTATTTCGTCTGAAGGCTCTGTGCAGCGTAATGAGAGCATACACATCCCAGCGGGGAGCTCACTGTAACAAAGCCTGAGTTTGACTTGTAGATTTACTCAAAGGGGTCGGCTTCAGTTCAAAGAGCAGAAAAGTTGCACATTTTACAAAAACTGGCGCCATTAATTTGTCTCCTGTTTTAGGCTTAAACATTTGCAACTCTTTAATGTTTGTGCTCTAATTATGAAGCTAAAGGTGGGTAGCCATTAGCAAAGCTTAACGTAGAGGGGAAGGAAAGAGCAGACGTAGCTGTGTTCGCAGTTCAGACAAACGCCCACTAGCCTCTCTGATGCTCGCTAATTAGCTCATCCTATCATATCAAGCTAATCCTTAAAAGTTTGGAATAAGCCAGGCTAGCATTTTTCATCTTCCTAATTGCTTAGTGCATTTATACCCTTATGTTAAAAGATTTTGAGAAACAAACAATATAATTTACGTGGGTAAAGGTAATTAAGATATGTTCCCATTTAAGCAACACCAGTTTCTATAATGCATAAAAATGAAGCCAACCTCTAAATCACTATTTGGTTGGAGGAGAAACTTCATAGCATCCACCTTGTGTGCAAATGTTTCTACTCTACTATATTGAAGGTAGAATGGTTGAAGGAAGCCTGCAGGTGTTGACGCCATCTCACTTGGCTGTCTCATTTCTTGTCAGTCCTCATGCATCAACTCACCATTCCTCCATTCCTCTCTCCTGCCTCCCCCACATCTGTTCACTTGCCTTAATGACGGCTAAAGTGATGGTCCCACCCAGGCTAATTAAGAAAACCAAGATGGAGAACGCTGATAGACTGGCAATGGGAGTTCTGGAGGAGCGGGCCAATGCCAAACGCACCATTTAGTCTCCAAGCATCTGAATGGGGAAAAAAGATACAAACAAGATATATAGTGTAATTGAGATGCTAATGGTTGTTGTCAGGAGCACCTGACGGGGTCAACTTAAATCAGTCTGGGTGAAAGAAGGATAGCGAAAAAGCCAATTGGAATTGGGATCTTAGATAGTAAAAAGCAGCGTCCATGCCAACCTCACCTGATTGCCAATTTGTGCCAGTCTCTAGACGTCACCTGTCAATGCTAGCGACACTTGGACTCACAAACACGTCTGATTGTGCTAAGCTGCTGAAAACACCCATCCACGTTCAATCACGGACTGCTGTCAAGCCTCCTACACCTCCTGATTGTGTACATCTCGGCTCCTAACAAGGTGTCCGCCAAGCAGGCCTGAAACCGCGTGATTGGAAGATAAAAACTGCCCATGTTAAATATCTAATTCTTCCACACATCTCCGGGAAAATAAGCTGCAGCGCTGATTAGATTGCCGACCACTGTGCCAACCTCGGGCTGACGCCATGCTCATTACCCACACCCACCCCTGAAACCCCCAACCCCAACTGATCCCATCTTGCCTCATGTTCACCTGCCAAGCCCCCGCCGCTTTATTTGTGATTGAAAAGCAATTCTGACACCCTTGAGACTTAGGGTCGATGCCTGAGGAGTGATGAAATTAAGTCGTGTAAAATGTATTTATAAATCGCTGGTAAAGCTGCACCTGGCAATTTAGCATGCTGACAGCTCCAAACAGCACTGCGGCATAACTGATTGGAATTTAAGAGCCCCAATATGAAATTCAGTAAATGGGGGAGGTGACATGATGAGAGGTCTGAGGACAAGGAGCAAGCGAGGACAATGATTTCTTCTCATCCAGTGAAAGAACGTGTCTTGTTAAAGTTTAATTGATTGTACCATTGTAATTTACTTATCATTAATGAAAGTATTAAGATAGCATTTGGACCTGGAGTGGTTTAAACAGATGAGCAAATGTTGTAAGGTAGATAGTCGCCAAGAGATAAGATGATAGTAGAAGAAAAGAGTCTCCCCTGTGGACATTGACACTTGTAATTGTGAATAAGAATAGAGGGGTAGATAAAGAGGGTGAAGTGGCTGAAGGTTCTGCTGCTGCAATAGAGTTGAGGTTACAAAAAGACTGCAATAAAAAAAGGCTGAAGAGGTTGTCGGAGCAATGATTTTGGCTGCGACAATGGCACTAGGCTTGGATTGACTGACAGCCCCACTTCTATCTGCTAGGGTTTTTCAAGGATAATTTCAGAGGTCCGTAGGAGATTACTTATCTGTAAAAGATCTTCCCAGACAAATTTCCATAAATGTCATAAATATCTATAAATATGCTGCTGACTAGACAGTAAATATTTTAACATCAGTCTACAATCTGTTTTGTAGTCCAATGGCAGCCAACTCATTTTCTCTTTTTTCATGCAAACAGCTTCCCCTGAGTTTTAAAACAGAATTTCTAACAGGCTGAAGGTTTTCTGAATGCTTTGCAAGTCCAAACAGAGTGTTGGAACACCCGATAAACTTTGATTCGTAAACATACTTCGTCCTTCATATCTGGCTGGTAAATAATGAAATTTCTTCAAGAACACAACAAATGAGTTCCTGCTCATTAAAACCAAGAAACATATCTGGATCGTTGCAGGTTGGAAGTATTGTGATTGATTTAATATGGATAGGGCTTTAGAACAATTTACTGTTAAAAAGAGCTATTTAAAAACATCATCAGACAGCAGCAGAAATATAAAATATGTATCTTGGACATCTGGAACTTGTCCAGCATTCGTAGGCTGAGGTGAAGTGTGTGCGGACACTATATTTTCTTCAGCTTCTTTGGCTTCTCCACCATTCTCCATAACTCTATTGAAAGCGCTCCAGGCTATCTTCCACTTTGAGATGCTTGGGTAATTGTGTTTTGTATGTACTGTGAGAAACAATAGCTGTATATTGAGTTGCATCGTGCACAGAAAACTTTTATAATAGAAGCTGGTAAACAGGTCAGATGTCCACATATCTCATGCCATATAAGCGTCATCAATAACAGATAAATCAATGGGTGCAGTTTTCCTGGAGTCGTTCTTCTTCATTGTGGCCCACCCCTTGCTCTTTCACACTGCCAGACACAGTGTTTTAGTGCGGCCGATCGATACGGAGCAGTAGTATTGAGCCGTGGCCGTGGCCTAAATGAGAGTTTGATTTCTCAGGGGTATCGGCCGCTGTAACCATGGTGTTGTCGCCATTGGAGGCCTCTTGGACCAACGCGCATTGATGAAGTGCAGGCGTGCATGGCGGGAGCGCATGCTTTAAACACCTTTTGATTTAGTTGTGCTCAAGAACAATCATTTTCATTAGGGGCTGATAGCATTCATTAAGAAGAGTTCAGGCAGGCCACTAATGAGCAGATCTGCTCTCCAACACTCTCCTTGAAAAACAACCCGCCGTGACATGGATAAGACCAAACAACACAGCTCTGGTCCTAGTGAGGCCCCAGAGCTCAGTCCAGATAAAATCTGTTCTAGACTGAAAATTGCTTCCGGATGTCAGTCAAAATGTCTCCATTTCCAAAACTTGATCTAAATGACTACTTCTGAAAAATGTTTCTACCAACTTAATTAAAAAAAACAACAACCTTTTAGATGTTCTTGGTTCATCTGAGGTTGCCAGGACATTTAAACTAAGGCTTGGGTCTGTCTTTTCTTTTTTTTTGTTTTGACTATTTATTTAATTTAGTTTTACATTAGATTTCCTTCCTGTCTCAAACATTTATTGTGACTAGTAGAAAAATGGGTGACTATTACTATGATAGTGTATGTGTGTGGGGAGGGGGTTCATACCTCTGGCTCTGGCCAACACATGCTACACCGGTGCTCCCTGCAGATCTATGCTTGTGTCTTGATGATTTGGACATTACACAGTTGTCCCATACTGTAGAGACAGATTAAAAGACACCTTAAGAGAAAAGCGCCAGTACCAGTGTCTCAAAAGACTATAACATTACAGCCATTAACTTAAAACAGCTTTTATTTGCACTCAGGGCTGGTTAATTGGTCCCTTGAGACTAATATGTGTGTTAACACAGGTGCACGTGCAAAAGAAGCATCTGTATTTCATGTTATGGACCTTATCAGACTTTTAATTGTTATTTTCAAACATTATATTAGTGGCCTGGCTAGTTAAAACTACAGGCTTTTACAATACTTTCATTAGGGTGATTGACAGGCAGACTAACCAATCGGTGAAACACATGGTCCGTTTCTGTCAAAACGAACAATAAATAAGAACAAAAAAACCCCAAAACAAAACAACAAAAAAACATAGAACTGAGAAACAGTGTTGATTGCTGCAAGCAGATAACTAAACTATTATGTAGCAGATAACTAAATGATTATGTTTCTGAGGTCAGACAATTATATTGGGAGCCGTTTGCAATTTGCTAAATCTAACTTCTCACAGTTACCAACTTTTATTCTTTTTTTCAATGTGCCCCTAAACCACAGTTGTAAAAGGTCTTTTGGCTGTCATAACTGCAAATAGACACTTGAGTTCTGAGGCGATCATAGCTTTTATGGAGCTTTTGATATTGTGCAAAGCAACACCGTGTTCGATCCATTGCACCACCAAAGCCCTAGAGAGGATGACAGACCACTCAGCACTTTCCACATGAGCATTAATACACTGTCACTGCGAGAACCGTCAGGTCCAGTTAGCTTGACAGCTAGCATTTAGCAATTTCTTTCCCCCTGTGCATATTCTGCTCGTACTACAGCACACAAACAGCCACTTTAGAGCTCGGTATCAGACCCTTACCAATGTTTTCATTATTCATAGCATTTGTGGGAGCACAGGGAAAGAAGAGAATGAAGGACCTCTGACAGCAGCGCGTTGACAAACAGCCAGACTTAGTAGGATCCATAAACATGAGGTTAGGGAGCATCGCAGCAGGGCACATAGAGGTGTGTGAAAAACAGCTGGAGAAGCACAGATATACGGCTTCAGAAAGGTTGTCTCACATTGACAAGCTCTCACTCCGTTCAGGAAACCCAGCAATCAATGGTGGGGCACAGCAGGACCTGGCAACATGTGCACGACCCGTAGAGCTGTGTGCGTGTGTGTGTGCCTATGTGCGTGTGTGTGAGAGCGAAAGAGAGAGGAGAGCCTGTTTGAGATGCTGAGCACGTCCAGAATCCTGGGGAGCTCCTTTCGCTGCAAAGCCTCATTAAAGAGACACTCGCCTTAAAGCAAGGATATAGTGCCGACCACACACATGCACACACACACACACACCCACACACACACACATTGGGCTGACTGTGGCACGTGCACAGACAAATAGGAATGTATGACTAAATGAACACAGAAAATAAAAACATAGCAAACACTCCAATTTCTTTCTCCATTCTCTCTCATTCTACTGCAGATGAATACAGCCTAATTCACCCTGTATCTGCCCCTCCCCCTTTATCACACTAATATTATATTCATGTATATTTGATTGTGTCAACTCTGTAGAGATCGGCACTGCTGCTGTATCTCGTGTGCCTTTTAAAAATGCATCTATGAATAAATAATGCCTGTATCTGCTGATTGAAAAAGCCATATTGCCAGAAAGCCATGATGAAATGATAATGTAATATCTGCCCTGTGTTGAATAAAGCAGAACTGCCTCTATCTTTCCTGTCTTGATGGAGCTGGGCACCTCCACCTGGCATTGCCTGATGACATTCCCATGTACGCTGTGCACTGCTGTGAGAGTGGTTTAATAAACACGCCTCTTTCTATACCTCCGTGTGTGTGTGTGCTTGTTTGGACATATTAATAAAGAGAAACAGGCCTCTTCCCAAAGCGCCTCCTCCACTAATTGACAGTGATAGCAGCGGCTCGTCTCCTGGGCTGCTGCTCGGAGCTTAATAAAGATGCATTACTCCGAGTCTGGAAAAGTGATGCAGAACGTGTGTCCCCCCTCTCCTCACCTCCTTCCCCCCACACCACTGATTAAACTGATAAACTACACCAAACCGGCTCTGAGGGGGAACACAGGAGGAGAGGAGGAGAACGAGGGGAGACATAGAGTGGCAGAGGAATCCCATTAGAGCGTCTTCACGCCTAATGAATAAAATGCTAATTTGGATATTGCCTGCTTAATTTCACAAATTCTTAATTGGCGTGACATTTAGAGTTAAAAGCTCTGGCCCCGCTCTGACCTGCGGTGTCACTCTGTAAATACGAGCCACACACCATTAACGGTGCTCACACACTCCTTATTAGCATAGCAACAGTGAGCTGACCATCGGCAAGGGAGACGGTCACCCTGGCAACCATACCTGACCGGTCCAACTGTGGAGAGCAGAGGGACAGAAGGAGCTCGCCTCTGTTGCCCTCCTAGAGCTACAGCACCAAGTAAACTCAAACATTCTTAGCACATCCATACGGTGACATATATAGTATGAAACCTGACCTTCCCATATGAGCAAATAAGACCTGAAAACCACTAACAGTTCATTAGCACTGTTCCAATACACTCATGGCTCGTTGTTATGCTTAACCCGTGTAGGGTAGCAGCTACAGGGTTCACAGCACCACTCCCGGCATGGCATCTGGGTGACACTCTGCATGCTGTGTTTTGCTCAACCTTCAACCAGAACACTTTGATCTTGCACTAGGCTAGCAAATCCTCCTGACAACCCACCTGTGCCTGAAGCTACATGGGCCAGCCCTTTATAGACCCTAGCCACTCACACCCCAGTGGACCATTCTACAGATTGTTAATAGTATTCTGCGTTACCCAACACTGCTGATTAATATTGTGAGTTGAGCATTATATGTGAAAAAACACTGCCATTTAACCTAAATGCCTCCAACTTAAACAAATCAATCAGGCAGTGGGAGAGCAACAGTCAAATTAAACTGTTTCTACTACAGGCATTTACTCAGTTTAAATAACTGTAATTATAAAATTCAGGCCTATTTGAGCATACATTTCAAGAGCAAGTGGTTATAAAAAGCTAGATTTGGTGCATCAGCTTATTCATCCACTTACTCATGTCCCCAAATATTGATTCTAACAGCCAAGACACTGTTAGTCACAATGGCAGCGGGAGGTTCAGACTGTAGTGGCCAGCTGGTCGACCATAGGCATCTTTTAATAGATTTCACCCCAGCACACACACATCACGGCTTGGGAGAGGGCTATATATAATCTAAACAACCGTGTTCAACAGCACAATGCCAAAAATAGACCCTTTAGTGAGGCAGATGGAGAAGTGTCAACATCTCTCCATCATTTGGACTGGAGAGCTCACACTTTCTCAAATGCATATGTTGGACTCTGCACAGATGGATAGCTCGTACTGGCATTTATAGCACCTGCCAGTGTCTATCTATTCACGCACACACAATTGCACACTTGGATGTATGGGAACAGTGGAGGCGGTAATGCTCAACTTAATTAGAAAGTAATGTATCAAACTGCCTTTTCTGTGCACCTCCACTTGCAGGGGGGTTAATTGTGTGGGCCGAGTGGTGAAGTCCATGGCTGCTTGTGTTAACTCAATACAAAAGCTCAGGCAATGTATGGGAGATTCTAATAATAGCTGAATACACAGATTGGAAGAGCCTCGGCGCCAGCAAAAGTTTATTAGCTCTCTCATATGTACAACAAAGAATGACTAATATTTTCCAATATTGCAGTATTGAAATATTAGAAGTTTATGCAATTGTTCCCAAACTGAGGTTCATGTATGTGTGGGTGGCTTCCTGTGGCACCAGGGGCTCCTCTGTAATTAGTCTTTTCTTTAGCAAAGAGTAAGTGACTTTTTGACCTCAAATAGGTTAGTCTTAATTTATTATTATGATAGTACTTAACAGGTAAGGTGTGTAGTGTTTTTATGCCTAAATCTGCACATTGAGGACACATACGGTTTGCTCATTTTCAATAAATATGTGATTCAGATTAGAAAGAGTCATTTTAGGTTTTGCAAATACATTGCCTGGCCAAAAAAAGTGTTGCATTCATTTTTCACCAAGATCTTGCATTGATGATGGTCGAGTCTGACCACTGCACAAAGCTTCTCCAGCACATCCCAAAGATTCTCAATGGGGTTAAGGTCTGGACTCTGTGGTGGACAATCCATGTGTGAAAATGATGTCTCATGCTCCTGAATCACTCTTTCACAATTTGAGCCCGATGAATCCTGGCATTGTCGTCTTGAAATATGCCCTTGCCATCAGGGAAGAAAAAATCCATTGATGTAATAACCTGGTCATTCAGTATATTCAGGTGTCAGCTGGCCTCATTCTTTGAGCACAGACTGTTGCTGAAACTAGACTTGACCAACTGCAGGAGACTTGTACCTATTTGCTTAGTTAAATCCAGGTAATAATAATAATGCCTTACACTTGTAATGCACTTTACAGGCTTGTCAAAGCCTCTCAAGGCGCTACACTATAGTCATTATTCATTCATTTCCACACTTGGTGATGGTAAGCTACTATTGTAGCCACAGCTGCCCTGGGGAGACTGACGGAAGCGAGGCTGCCAATCTGCACCATCGGTCCCTCCGACCACCACCTATCATTCAGGCACACACCACTTTCATACTAGGGTACAATGTGGGTGAAGTGTCTTGATTAAGGACACAACAGGTGGCAACATTTTTTTGGCCAGGATGTGTAGTTTTAGCCAGAGTCCAGCAACTCCAATGCAAGATGACAATGTAACTGCCAAAAAGTAAGTTAAAAACCCAAAATGAAGGGAGGGCATTCTGTTTTTACAAGCAAATTAAAGCACATGTTAAATTCTATTGAGCAAATCAAATAAATGCATTGGTTTGTAGACTATTAAAAGGTTGTTCAGACACTATAAATCATCATATTTATAGCACAAAACTCAGTGCATTTTAGAGAACTATATTTTGTCATTGAAAGAATCACCATGGTGCTCGCCCCAATCTCCCAACATGCTGTTAAAGTGCGGAGTTTGAAGAATAAAGTTTGGAGGAGGGAGACAGAGTGAGTACAGTGTGCAAAAGTGAAAAGTGAGTTTGCTGTAACCATGCAGTGTACTTTTTCTTCTCTTTTGTGTGAAACGCTGTGCCAAGCCTCTGCTGGCCGCACAAAGACACAAGTGTTTAATGAGCATATCGATCAGTGTTTCTCACACCTTCATTTCCCCCACAGAGAGAGGGGGCAGCGGAGGGACGGGGGGTGCGGAAGAAAAGCACGAAAAGAAAAGCAATGAAGAGACGAGAAAGCCTTAGAAGAGCTTTAGACTCAACGTGGAGCTTTTTTCAGCAAAGACCGCAGGGGAGTGGGCTTTGTGCCTGTAAAATTCAATTTACCTTTTCACAGATGGTCTATACTGCGGCTGGTATTGAGGTGAGCTCTAAGCCTTTTGGGTGTGTGTACTGTATTTACACAGTGAATATGCATGTGTGTGCAAAGGGCCTCCCCGGTGTGAAGCGCTGGATTCTGGGAGAGTGCTGTCTCGCTTCACTCACTTTTGCATCACATTACCTCTGCACTTGTGCCCAGCTCCAGAGAAGGTGAACAGAGCAAGAGAAACACCAAAGACAATAATGAGACTGGTGTAGCTACTTCTCCTAGTAATAAGTACTTACTTGTAGCAGTATATTGATGCAGTGCACAAGCAAATTCATATTAGTGGTGGGTAAAGTAAGAGTCTGCATGTGAGTGGGGGAACGGCTGTGCATAGCTGTACCTTTTGACCTGCTATCACAACAGTCCGCCAAACTGTGTGATTCCTAAAATGGGCTGAATAAGACAAGTTCAGTTGAATTCGTTGTTATTATTGGTTTATTTTGTTGGGACTGTGCACGTTAATGATACACATACAGGAAAGGAGGACACGATTGAGCATTTTCAAGGTGATATGGTAGTATATAATCCCTTGATTCATTTTAATCATCATTATTCATCAAGCGTCCACATAAGGGTTTTTTTTCTTTTTTTTTTCTGACATTTGGGGTGCTATTAGAAAACTTACACTTATACTTGTGTGTGGTTTTGCCCAGAGATGACATTTCATAACTAATTCAACCAATGTTAGGAACTGATACAGTTCATTTAAGGTTGAGAATCATTAAATTGCTTAAAATAAAAGTGTATGGTTTAGAAACACTGACATAAATCCATATCCACAAAGCATTTGCCGCCATCTCCCCAATCAATGTTTGTCCTGTCTGCAGTTCTTTGGTTCTAACACTGTCAATTATTATAATAACACATGAAGGCAGTTTACTTCCTCCAAAACCCCTTTCTTTTTAATATGGATATTGAAGGCCCAATTACTATTAACGTCAATCTTCATAGACAGAAAGTGGCCATATGGCTGTTTTCGCTGTGCATCACCATCTTGCAAATAGAAATTGATCAGTCCAGGTGCTCTTTTAATAGCTGCAGTTTGTGTCTATTTCACACAGGGATCATAAAAACAGACTATATCCCTGAGAAAAAGTGGGAAAGTTTGAGGTAAAACGGAGGTCTATTGCAGGCTAGCGTGACATCTGAAACGTAGGTAGTGCTAGTCTAGAACACGTGTGGAGAAAACAAGCATGTACGTAGCTGTGATAGCGCTGTCAGCTTCGGTTAGCATCACTGCACCTCCAATCTCCCTTTGTTTGTGTATATTTATGTGCGCACCTGACACGCCGCGCTATTCTTACAGGCTTTTTAATGAGCGGGAAAATTCTGGGCATGGAGCGGTGGAGTCTTGCAAACTCCAATCTGAAATGGTGGAACAGAAGTCTTCAAGCTACAATTTACAGTGACACTCCTCCTGCTCCTATTGCTGCCACGTAAAAACACTGCAGTTCCACACAGCAATACCTGGTGTGACATTTGAGAGGGAGAAAATGGGAGTTAACGGCGTCGGCAGAGCTAGCGTCAGGTTGAAAGTGTGTAACTAGCACAGTGGGGTGTGCTGGGGCTGTCATGGTTCTACCTGTCTGCTGTTTCTCACTCAACTGTCACAACATGCAACTGTTACTATCGAGCGCTCACGCCTCTCTAAATGATGAGTAAACCGGCTGTTTCAGAGAAGCTGGAATGATGAATTTAAGTAATTTCTTTGAAGAGAAAATGGATTTAATGTGAACATACTTTGGTTCTCTCTAGTTGATCATTTATTAAAGGCCTGTTGCATTACTGTTTTTACTGGGTTAGATTAATCATTTATTGCACCCGTACGGGAAATTGGTCCTCTGTATTTGACTCATGGGACAATCTAGGAGGAGCAGTAGGCCCCACAGAGCACTAGGATCACCGTAGCTGGAGGAAATGGTGCATGTTTTGGGTTGATGGGGGAAATCGTAATGCCTGGAGAAAACCCACCCAGACTTGTGGAAAGCATCCAAACTCCACTCAGAAAGGAACCGAGCAGCCTGGGAGTCGAACACAAACTCTGGGCTATTCACTTAGCCTTGCTATGTCAAAACTGGTCCCAACAGGCTGCCACAGTCTAATGTTTTTTGTTTTTGTTTTTTTTAAATGCACGACTTTGGACTTACCAAGCCAAATGCATGGTCTCTGTATATTTATATCTTGAATATATCTGTATTTATCTTGAAACTCCTCCCTACATCACCATTCAGTCAGAACTTCTGCTCTCACTTCTCAGCCTTTGTAGGAGAAGTCAACTATTCAAGGTGAGTCTTTAATGGTACAGCACACCCATGTTTTTATTATCACAAATAGAAAACACTTAAAACTGTCATGGAACAAAAATAATTGTAATACACAGTTTTCTAACACAGCAATAACAGTGGAGGTGTAAGCTCTGGACAGAAGGAAAATGGATTTCATCTCAGACACCGCTGAAAAAGAAAAAACAGCTTCTCCTCTATTTTTAGCATCTGATGGTTCTGGACAGACTTGTGAAAACTCACAGAAAAAAGTCACTGGATTTGTGGAAAAATAATATGGAAAGCAGCTGCGTGCAATAAAGTTATGTTTAGGTTTTGAGAACTATTTGATAATCTCTATGCATAATTTTCTCAGAAAACAAACACTTTTTCATGTTGTTGAAATGTGATCATGCTGAATGTGCAAATGTATCTTAAGCTAATTATAAGAATTAACCTTTTTATTGTGTCATTTTTTTAAATATATAATTTAATTCTGTGTACACAATTACAGCTACATGCAATGTCATATGTTTAAAGTAAAATAAGTACACAAAAACAAACAGTCAGTTTTCCACAGTTCTAATCAAACACAGAGTCCACATTGGGTCCAGTATCAGCCTGTTTAGTGTCAACACTTATTCCACTGAAGATGCTGTGGTCTGGGCTTGTGGACACAGGAATAAGAAATCATTACAGTACCATGTTTACTTTGTGTTAAACATATTTAAATATAACTAAAGCACTTATTACTCTGTAATAAAATAATGCACTAGGACAGAATCACAGTGAACATACGGAAAACGCTGAAAGAATACTCACCATGTGCTGCTTTTCTCCCTCAAAAGGCATTCAGTAACAGGTAGGGCATCTGGTACAAAGTCCTCTGACTGCCACACCACACTGCAGAAACAAGTGATAAATGTTCATTAGGAAGTATATGCTGATAAAAATAAAAAAATAAAAAAAATAAATAAAATTCTGTAAAAATAATTTGAGTTGGTTTACTTACTGTGTTTTAGTGTTCTGTAGTCTTCCCTTTTTCTGAAAGATAAAGGAATTGTATTTTGATTTAGTCTTTTTCAGTTAACTAATAAATGTATTTGTAGAATGGTGCTGCACAAAAATACTGGTGCTGCTCTGGAGATCATGTTTGCAGACTGTGGAAGCAGCACATTCAGATCATAGCACTGTTCTCACAGTCATGCTAACAATTAGTTTCATTTCAGCAAGCCTTATATTAACCTTCATTTCAAATAAAGCAAACACAAACGGGTGTTTACAAAGACTACATTGTAGACCAGAAAGTGTATGAAATCTTTAAAAAGTCTTACCTCCAAAGCATCTCTCATAATCCTCCTGAATCCACACAACAGTCCTCCTGCTCTATTCTGTGTACCTTTGAAATTTCCCTCCTAAGGTTTGGGGAAGGGAATTTCCAAGGGAGGAACGTCACCACAAATGATGTCAAAGTCATGTTTTTTTCAAAACATGCAGGTGTAACATCGGCCACAATCAAGCTGTCCTTGTAAGACTTAAAAATGTTTGTAAGACAACCGTGAGTCATAAATAAGTCATGTTACTGCTGTAAAATTTGTGTTTGCATTTTGAGCAGACAGACAGATCGAGCTAAAACTACAGAGGTCTGTTTTTATTTGTATAAGTGATAGAAAAAGTTATAAATGAAGCTCAATGCCACCTCACCTTTGACACACACTCCGGTTAGTTTTTTATAAAATCACTATGCGCTGTGTGGGCAGATAACTGCATAGCTAAGCAAGAAACTGTCAAATACACCAGGGTTATACAGTTGTAAAATTGGCAACCACTGATGCAATTATAAGGGGAGATTAAGTCCCATGATGGTGCTAAGGTAGGTCAGACAAATTAATGATCTGTTCTCAGACAACAGGGAGAGGACTGGGTTAAACCCAGACGACAGGTGAAACAGAGGGTTTCCTCAGATTCACCGAGGCTATTTTTGACTGCATAAAATAGGCTCCACAGTCTGGGATACTGGGAAGAACTGTTACTGTTGTGGTTACACAATACCCAGAGAACCAGGTCGTGTCTGGTTATGCTGATACAGAGTGAGTGAAAGGAAGTCAGTCAGGAGCATATTCACATTTATATCTCAAACAGGTGAGTAAGATATGATCCGTAGAGTTAAGCTATATATAATCAACTTGCAGTATACATGTATGCATACAACATGGTATCATTTCAAAGCATATTTTTTACACCAACAAATCTGTTAATTTAACCTTTGAAATGTGGCTTTTATAAGTCCTTTATTGTTGCCATACAAAGGTAAGGAGACCACTGTGTAGCAGAGTGCAGCTCCGTTGTACATACACAGTGAGGTTTTAATGCCATTTCCACAAATTACAACAACATTTATAACTACATTGTCCTGGTACATTGTTATTTATATTTCTATGTATTCATGTATTTATTATTTTTTGATACATGAGTGAGAGCAAACAGACTGAAGGCTTGCTGAGTGTTTCATGTCGCCCCTAACTAACCTACTATGACTAAATATTCCTTAGAGAAAAAAAACATTAATTAAATTTCAGTCCATCAAACATAAGTATGCCATAATGACTATTTATACATTCTAAACTGAGAACTGAAATATGCGAGGGGCAGATTAACTCAGTGGGATCCCTCAGTAAACGGCAGTAAGGAGAGTGCAAATGACTTGCTCAGAACAAAGTGCATTAAATAGTGGATACGTCTCCAGCGCTCTTCTCCAGCATCATCAGCAAACATATTTGTATGTTTCTACTCATAGAACTGAAACACATTGCCCTACTGCATTTGTGAAAACAGGAAAAACTGTGAAAGTTGCAGAAAGATACCAGGGCTTCAGTGAGAACAGCACAGCACTCAGCATGCACTATGGAGGATGTTATTAGTGGAGCAGGGACCCCTGCTGGCACACTGCAGTACTACAATCTTTCCACATATTAAGTCTCGGAGCCTGATGCCGCCAAGCTGATTAAAATTCTTCAATAAGACAATGAAAAGCATGGATTTGATGAGATAAACCTGCCATTATCTGAGTCTCCATCAGGACTGTGTGTGTGCATGTGTGAAGACTCTGAGCCTCCTCTTATCAGGAGTCTGCTGCAGCCCGGCCTGTCTGCTCTCCAGGCTGGCAGCCGCTGGGGATCTCCGCAGACAGACAGTGTTTTCTCACAGATATCCCGCATCAGAGCTGAGGGAGGCTCCCCTGGGACAGACCAGAGCGCCATGGGTGACTGCGTCACAGCAGCAGCACAGCCAGGAGCCTTCTCATCTGTAAAGTTGAAGGTCAAGGAACTAAAGTCTAGTCAAATAATGTGGACCTACACAGATTGTTCTGTGACGTGACTAACATGACAAGTGTTAAACTGTTAGGCATACAAAAGAAAAACACAAGTGAATCAATACAGCAATATTCTTCTGCAGCATCAAAGTCTGTTTAAAAGTTGAAATGTGGATGTCAAATAGAACCACAGTCAATGATCATGCTATGGAAGCTTCCATTGCAGCGTGCAAAAGCACATGTGATTACAATGCAACAGTAGACTGACTTGAAGTATTAGAGTATTATTGTTGCTTACTGCTTGAGAATACTTTGAATGTCATTTTATGGAGAGATTCTTTGTGCTGTGCTGATGATTGCTACAACTGGGTTAGGTCATATTTTCACATCATACCACAGCCACATGAAAGACATGTGGTAATGAAGCTAGGCTCTCACCAGAGGCTGACAGAGGGAGCTTTCTGTGTCTTTCCAGTTCTGATGCAATGTCTCATTCATTACCAGCCTATTGCATCTATTGGAGATCTTTTTTTTTTTTTTCTATTTTTAGACCCTGAGGGAAATACATCAGAAAAGGTTGAAAATGAAATTATTTTTGACTTCAAAGGCAGTGTGCATTGTGTGCTATACAGACATGTGACTTTAATGTGATAAAATGTTGCTACTCCCAGTGGAAGTAGGTGTGCAGTGATAGGAATATTCCCACATGCTTGAGTTCCCCTTTCTTTTTATCATCTGTCTGGAGTACAGTGTGTAGCCCATTCTTGCACCCTCATCTCTGTTTGCTCTGATAACAAGCACAGAGGCACACAGGGGCTGCCCACAGAGACATCCAGAGAGACACAAGCAGCAAAACAGAAGGAGGAGAAGAGAGGAGGAATGCTGTGTTTCCATTGAGACTTGTTGTGTTCCACTTTGTCATAATGGCCTATTTGTGAAGCACTACAATCTCTCTCCAGCACGCAGTCGTCTCTGATGCCCAGTTTATTTTAAACAATGCAGCGTGTGCTTCCCCAGACATAATGATGCACATGCCTTTGTTTCAGCGTGCGCGCATGGATGTGCATGTGAGCCCGTTTTTCCTACTATGTAGGAGGCCGGCTCACGCGCCTCTCATCTGTCAGCTCAGCGGGGTTGCTATGGGAACGACAGAGGGCCAACGCGAGTAATGAAGATGCTCCCAATTGTTGTGGGGTGACCTTGGAAAAATCAGAACTACCTTGTTTCTAGGTGAGACGACAGCAACAGAGGCTCAACACTCATGGAAAAGGTACAGGTTGTTGTCAAATGTTCTTCATGAGTCCATTCTGTCATTTGCAGAATGAAATAATTATTTTTGGTTTAAACTTAAACTATTTGACAAACAATGTAATATAAACAAACAGAACCATGATTTTCTGGTTCTGCTATTCTTTGACCAGTGCTGCCGGGACAATCTGTACAGAGCCTTTCCAGTTATTGGACATTAATCTTGTGTCAGTGTAATCCGACATTCATCCCACAGTGATCCAAAGCAATAAAGGTTTCATAGGTAGTCCAATGATTTAGGCTTTTAATCAGAGTCTTTGTAGGTCCTGAAGCAAACACAGAACTTGAGCCGAATGTGTGAATATTGATGTAGGAAATCGGATTCATGGGAGAAAATCTAGTGCAAAATAAACATAAAGATCCCAGAGTGTGCAGGAATCGAACCTGAAACCATTTTGTGTACTTATGATAGACCTGAACTCCAAAATGTAGCTCTATTTACTTAACTTTCTTCTAAGAGGAGGCTGCTCAGAGAAACGCTGTGTTAATCCCTGATGGAGAAGGGACAGATGATCCAAGTGGTGTCTGGCAATTTAGTGCCATTAACTGAACAAGTAAAGCCGGAGACAACAGCTGTAGTTCTCAGTGCCGAGCCATCACTAATAACTCTAAGTGCTACATGCTAATTCAAGTGAGTGTAAAAGGAAGTGAGGTCAGAGAGGGCACTTGTTTGTCTGTAAATGCCTGATAACCTGTATTTAGCTCTGCTCCCTTCTCCTCATAGCCTCATTCTGGTTGACCCCACACTTGACCCCGGCTCGTGTTAGCATGCACGGGTCTGTTAATTCAGCACCAATCAGTTTGGGCACGTGTATTGATTGCTTTGCTCTTGGCTCACCTACACACATTGTTTACTTGTTTGTAGTGATTAGCCTGGCCCCAGTGCGACACAGCTCATCATCAGAGCTACTCAATGGAAATGAGGCACCGGGGAGCCAACCGTAAAGCTCAGGTAAACACTTTTTTGTTTGGGGCTAGGGGGTGCTCAAGAAAAGATGTTCAAATACACAGAGGTGATAAGAGGTAAGCTACTAAAATATTGCTAATATATTATTAATAGTATTATACTATTTTAAACCGTGGCTATGTTAACATGCACACCAAAAATCTGATCATTGTCTGATTTCGGGATGGCTCACATCATTGAAATATCATGTAAACTGTGATTTTATTTGTTTTTACTTATGTATTTCATAGGCACAGTGAGTGAGTTTCCTGTTGTCCCCATAGACTATATAAAGAAGAGGACTAAGTGAGTGTGACGTAGTGTCAAATGAAGCTCATCGAGGCTAGGGGCGAATTTGGAACAAGTTACATATTAGGAATTTCAACTGCAAGTATCATAGCAACCAAAGAGCCAATCTGAAGTGAGAACGTTGAAAGTAACGGCCCTTCTTGCCCCCACACCGCTGGTTTAGCAGGAAGAGGGCAATCACACTTGTTGCTAACGCTAGCGGGAAAGGCGCCTGATTTGTCTGCTATTAATGTTCATATCTTGATTTAGGAACATAATAGGGAAAGTTAATACGAACATTTTAAGAACAGAATGATGAGTCTCACTGCGGCAGTTACAGAGAGAGGGTGTTTTTTCTACTCAAAGTGAATTGGAGCCAGAGTCAATGGAACTGGAAGCGCATCCATGATCACTTCCTATTTAAAACACGGCTGCTAGTGCGTTAGCTATGTCCATTTATATATACAGTCTATGGGAAACACGGAAGACACATTACATTTACAGTTACATCTGATGCGAGTAATCTGATCTTTTTCTGATTGTTCACACCTGCGTAAGTTTTAACAAGGGAAATTAGGCAAACTAATGTGGCAAAGACAAGAGTTTAAAATTCATTGTTCTTTGTTTTCCAGATAACACCCTATGTGGATAACATGTAACCAGGTGTTTTTGATGATACTTTTTAATTTACTTGTTGTTCTCAGGTTTGTTTAGCTAATGCTCTATCCACGCAGCGTATTAAAGCAGAACCAATCACTCCACAACCACCACAAGGACACAGCCTCCATATATATAGCCAACTTCCCAGCAAAAAACAGCAGACAAATGTAATCCATACTTTCCCAATACTTCCCAAATACAACTTCCTATACAAATAAACAGCTATTTATACCACAACAGAAGCAACAATAAGACAGGAGACTACGGGACTGCGGCAAAGGATGCGAGGGGATGTGGGAATGAGGAAATGAAAGTCAGAGCCGTGAAATCACATGACGCCTTGTGCTCGGCATGGGGAGGATTACAGCACGTCCATGTCCAGCGGTGCGGCAGAGAGGAGGCTCCCCCAGGAACAGCCCAGCGCTCCTCCAAATGAAATATCCAGTCGGGGGGAGAGAGGAGATAGTGCAGGGCAGATACAGGGGATGGAGGGAAAGGTGGTTAAATGTTTCAGTCAAAATTGTGTGAAATAAAATTCGAACTTTAAAAACCTCACTATTAACACATATAGATGGAAGATTATAGTCATTTGCTTGTCAACTTTTTAAAGAGGCATTGTGGTTAATATTTAAGGATGTGACAGTAACAGAAATATTGTGATATCGTCTTGTCAAAAGTCACACAGTAATTTATCACAATACATCAAATCACAAGTTTTTCGTGCATAGTATTTGTTGCAGCAGCAGCTAAAAACAGAAAGAACTACATAGACCATGATCCTTTGCTTCATTTCAGTGCAGTAAAAAAAAAAAAGTATAAATATATTTTAAAAAGAAAGGTAGCATTTCTATGTTTCTGTTCACAATATTGCAATACAGTGAAAATATTGTACCATAAAATTTGGACATTGGTAGATCTCAACTTCATTCACAAGTATCTACCACCTGAAACGATAATAGATAGTCATTTATACCACTTTTAAAAAGCCAAAGTCATATTATAATTATGCACTCGGGAGAATGAAGTAAAATAGTCACTCTTCTCTCGTCCAAAAGCTAGAGTTCAAGTTGTTGTTGATGATGAGGAATAGTCCTGTGTAGTGTTTTGGTTTCTTTTTTATGTTTATTGGCAAAGAATATGAGTGACAAAGCCAGACATGATCAGTTTAAAATATGGTAAACACTACGGATGAATGAAGATCAGCGAAGGCAATAAGAGAAGAGATTGCTCCCAGGAGGCCAGTGCAAGAATCTTTCAGCTTTCATTAGTCACCCTTCTGCCCTTTAATCATGAACCCCATTTTAATAATCTGCGACCAGTGTGAAAACTTACCCAACATTAGAATCTACTCAAGAAGAACCAATATATTAGCACCCATTTAGAGCGGGTGACACCCATTTTCTTTGCTGCAGTGCACTTCTTAAAATGTACTTAAATCGCCTACTTGCAATTCAGGAAAAAGTCAGATATATTGATCCAAATTATAATTAAAATGAATTACAGACTGAATGTATATAGAATAATTCCATATAATACAAACAAACATAAAAGTAGACTACATTGTTACACCTTTATTTAATATTGTCGTTGCATAGGGCTGGACAATTAATGGAGTGTGAATTAAGATCGATTCAGTCGTCTTTATTTGTCAGTGACATGATTGGGTTTGTTTTGTTTTTTTAATTGAGAGGTATACAACCCAATCCTGTCAGTAAAAGAATCTGGTTTGGAGCAGAGTTCAAACTTTGGAGGAAGGAAGAGAAAAGATATCTAAAGCCCGTCTGATCCTACCTACAAGATTTTATTGCAAAAACGCCAACGTGAATTGTTCAGGGAAAATACAGCACATGGGTGAAACAACTGGACTATGTTTGAGTTAAATTCTGTTGTTTATGTTCATGAAATTACTACTGAAAGCTATTTAGGCCCGAGCCCCTACAGGGCGTAGGGCCTATTGCTTCCGCAACGATGAGTGCGAAGCACTCATCGTTGCGGTGCTGCAACTTCGTGGCAGCACCGCGACCTTGCACAGACTCCTGTGTCCTAGCAACCCATGCCGTAGGCATGGGACATGCATATTTGTTCTTGCTAGCATGTCAGCGTCAACATTGAGTCAATGGGCGAAGCCCATTGACTCAATGTTGACGCTGACGCAGCGCGAAGCGCTAATGTCCCCAAACACACTCCTGGCATCGAGCCCTATCCAAGCCCCCATGCCGCAGGCATGGGCCATCTTTATTACTGCTAAAATGAATGGAAGTCAATGGGAGGTCAATGGCGGACCCCGACGCCATGGCGAATGACGAGCGCGTTAGCGCTCGTCATTCGCCATTGACCCCACGGTGACGTGGGAAAGGTCCAGAGCTTTCAAAAAACGTATAATATGTGTTTCTAATGTTATCGGATATATTGTTTTTGCTAAAAAATATTATTATTATTTTTATTAGGCCCGAGCCCCTACAGGGCGTAGGGCCTATTGGTTCCGCAACGATGAGTGCTTCGCACTCATCGTTGCAGACTGTCTTCACGAAGTTGCGCGCGAAGCGCGCAACTTCGTGGCAGCACCGCGACCTTGCACAGACTCCTGTGTCCTAGCAACCCATGCCGTAGGCATGGGTTTGCATATTTGTTGTTGCTAGCATGTCAGCGTCAACATCGAGTCAATGGGCGAAGCCCATTGACTCGATGTTGACGCTGACATGCGTCAACAGGAGTCAATAGGAGGAGTCGTCCCCCATCGCCCCCTGCACAGACTCCTGTGTCCTAGCAACCCATGCCGTAGGCATGGGACATGCATATTTGTTGTTGCTAGCATGTCAGCACACAGCACACAGCGCGAAGCGCTCATGTCCCCAAACACACTCCTGGCATCGAGCCCTATCCAAGCCCCCATGCCGCAGGCATGGGCCATACTTGTTACTGCTAAAATGAATGGAAGTCAATGGGAGGTCAATGGCGGACCCCGACGTCATGGCGAATGACGAGCGCTAACGCGCTCGTCATTCGCCATTGACCCCACGGTGACGTGGGGAAAGTCGAGAGCTTTCAAAAAACGTATAATATGTCATTCTAATGTTATCGGATATATTGTTTTTGCTAAAATTATTATTATTTTTGTTTATTTATTAGGCCCGAGCCCCTACAGGGCGTAGGGCCTATTGCTTCCGCAACGATGAGTGCGAAGCACTCATCGTTGCAGACTGTCTTCACGAAGTTGCGCGCGAAGCGCGCAACTTCGTGGCAGCACCGCGACCTTGCACAGACTCCTGTGTCCTAGCAACCCATGCCGTAGGCATGGGACATACATATTTGTTTTTGCTAGCATGTCAGCGTCAACATTGAGTCAATGGGCGAAGCCCATTGACTCAATGTTGACGCTGACGCAGCGCGAAGCGCTCATGTCCCCAAACACACTCCTGGCATCGAGCCCTATCCAAGCCCCCATGCCGCAGGCATGGGCCATACTTATAACTGCTAAAATGAATGGAAGTCAATGGGAGGTCAATGGTGGACCCCGACGTCATGGCGAATGACGAGCGCGTTAGCGCTCGTCATTCGCCATTGACCCCACGGTGACGTGGGGAAAGTTGAGAGCTTTCAAAAAACGTATAATATGTCATTCTAATGTTTTCGGATATATTGTTTTTGCTAAAAATATTATTATTTTTTTTTTTTTTTCTTCCTCTTCTGCTCTTTGAGCAGGAATTTGACCCCCTGAACATTTTCAAAAACTCACCAAATTTTGCCCAAAATTCAGGTCTGGCGAAAAATTTATTTTTTTATGTGGTGCATCATTGGGCATAAAAAAATGGCGCGACAGCGCCCCCTGCAAAAGTCAAAATACATTGCGTCAATGGGAGACGTCCCGACGTCAACTTTGCCGTAGAGCCACGAAATTCGGTACACGCATTCTTCAAGTGATGCCAAAAAAAAAAGATTATTATGGCCACGCCCCCTGACGCACCGGAAGTCGGCCATCTTGGATTGAAAATTCCAAAATGCAAAGTCAGCGTTTTCGCTGACGTCGCATTTTCGTCAACTCCTCTGAAGGCGCTTCACCTGCAGGGCTGAAATTCACTGTACATCATCTAGACAAGTGGGGCATCAAAAGTTATCCAATTTATGATGATCCCTTTTACGGTTTCCGTGCGGCGAAGCCGCAAATTTCCATCGGAATTTTTGCAATTTTCAATAGTCAAAATTTGCTCCCGTTTGCGCATGCAAAGTCCGATTTGGCTCAAATTCGAATCAGTTGTAAAACTTTTGGGCCTAAAGCTACTCATTGTGAAAAAAAATAAATTGGCGCGATAGCGCCCCCTACAGAACATTTAATAAATTTGTATGGAAGGCCAAAAATTTAGTTTTCCCAAATGTTACCAAATTTGACACAAAATTCCATTGGGTCATCCCAATCAATAAAGCCAATCAGACCTATGTCGTCTTTTGCACCGTGTTGCCATGGCGATGCGCCAAACTGCCAATGTTATCCTAATGGGAAACCTCACAATTTTTCCCATTCATGGGAAAAATATTAGTTTGATGGAATAATGTGAAATTTGGCACCGTGACTCTACATGTCATCCTGATCAAAAAAGTCAATCAGACCCATGTCATATTTTTCACTGGGTTGCCATGGTGATGCGCGAAAGCACCCATGTTATCCTAATGGGAAAATTTCCAAAATTTCATGCATTTCAAAGTCTTATAACGACTTATTACCGTCAACGACGGACATAAAATTTGGCACAGTGATTCTTCAGGTCGACCCCGTCAAAAAAGTCTGGGGGGCCAAGTTTGTATTTTGCACGGTATTGCCATGGCGATGCCTGGAAAACCCATGTTTTTGCATTTTGTGCATCAGCACTTCCAATGTGTTTTGACTTGTTTGGTGCCAAATGGAGTACAAAGCCGCAATAAAACAGAGGCAAGTGGCGCGTCAGCGCCACCCACAGGGAGTGCGGGGCCGGCCGAGTGCGAAGCACGGCCCGCGAGGGCCGTTCGATGCCGCTTGCGGCTTTAATTATTTTTATTTCTTCTTTCATCTGCTCTTTGAGCAGGAATTTCACCCCCTGAACATATTCAAAAACTCACCAAATTTTGCCCACAATTCAGGTCTGCTGAAAAATTTATTTTTTTATGTGGTGCATCATTGGGCATAAAAAAATGGCGCGACAGCGCCCCTTGCAAAAGTCAAATTTTCGAGCGTCAATGGGAGACGTCGACGTCAACTTTTTCATACAGCCACGAAATTCGGTACATGCATTCTTCAAGTGATGCCAAACAAAAAATATTATTATGGCCACGCCCTCTGACACACCGGAAGTCGGCCATCTTTGATTGAAAATTCCAAAATGCTGAGTCAGCGTTTTCGCTGACCTCGCATTTTCGTCAACTCCTCTGAAGGCGCTTCACCGGCTGGGCTGAAAATCACTGTACATCATCTAGACAAGTGGGGCATCAAAAGTTATCCAATTTATGATGATCCCATTTACGGTTTCCGTGCGGCGAAGCCGCAAAATTCCATCGGAATTTTTGCAATTTTCAAAAGTCAAAATTTCCTCCCGTTTGCGCATGCAAAGTCCGATTTTGCTCAAATTCGAATCAGTTGTAAAACTTTCCGGCCTAAAGCTACTCATTGTGACAAAAAATAAATTGGCGCGATAGCGCCCCCTACAGAACATTTAATATATTTGTATGGAAGGCCAAAAATTTAGTTTTCCCAAATGTTACCAAATTTGACACAAAATTCCATTGGGTCATCCCAATCAATAAAGTCAATCACACCCATGTGTTTTTTTGCACCGTGTTGCCATGGCGATGCGCCAAACTGCCAATGTTATCCTAATGGGAAAACTCCCAATTTTTCCCATTCATGGGAAAAATATTAGTTTCATGGAATAATGTGAAATTTGGCACCATGACTCCTCATGTCATCCTGATTAAAAAAGTCAATCAGACCCAAGTCATATTTTTCACTGGGTTGCCATGGTGATGCGCGAAAGCGCCCATGTTATCCTAATGGGAAAATTTCCACATTTTCGTACATTTCAAAGTCTAATAACGACTTATTATCGTCAACGACGAACACAAAATTTGGCACGGTGATTCTTCAGGTCGTCCCCGTCAAAAAAGTCCGAGGGGCCAAGTTTGTATTTTGCACGGTGTTGCCATGGCGATGCCTGGAAAACCCATGTTTTTGCATTTTGTGCATCAGCACTTCACATGTGTTTTGACTTGTTTGGTGAAGAGTGCAGCCCAAAGCTGCAATAAAGAAGGGACAAGTGGCGCGTTAGCGCCACCCACAGGGAGTGCGGGGTCGGCCGAGTGCGAAGCACGGCCCGCGAGGGCCGTTCGATGCCGCTTGCGGCTTTAATTTTGTTTTGTTTTTGAACTGAAAAAAATAATTGTGATGCTTTCTTAACAGCACAGTTGCAATTTGTACTCCAATTTGTACCTTATAATTCCTTAAAAAGAACAAAAGTACACAGAAATTAAACAGCTGGACGAAAAATAAAACAAATAAAATGATCATGTGGTTCATATAAATCTGAATAAAAATGTAATTCATACGTTTACCCCGTCAGCACAATGAAAGGCGGCCTTTTTTCCAGTTGATTCAGCACTGACTGTTTTACTATTTATGTGTTTTATTACCATCTTGTAGCATTCATTCCATTGTCCCAAATGTATTTATTTCTGTTCATTACTTTCTTTATGTTTGTGGATTTGCTGGGTCCTAAATATCGTTTCATCTTGGTAGCCTCATTACACCTCATCTCGGTCCACACAGAGAGAGAGACTGTCAGTGTGACCATAGACAACAGATGCATCTCGCCGAGCAGCAGGACTCCAGTGCTCTTCTGCATGTCTGATTAGGAAGTGTGATCAGCCATGTTGGACGTTTACATGATGATTCTGCATGCTGCGAACATGAGGCTGTAATGGGTCTCTCTGATTGACTCCAGCTAAAGCAGTCTTAGCAATCGCTGCATGCACGATTTGGAGATGATCAGATTCTTTCTCAATACAATGCTTTCTTCTCCAGCAGAATGAACAGCAAGGCATCGTGCTACGGAGGCATACCAAGGTACAGCTTAACAATTACAGTTTCTCAAAAGAGCTGCTGAATCTCTCAGCCATGGCTTTGGGAAAAAAAAAAGCAGTGCATTTGGACTTTGGTCACAGCTGGAGCCCTTGTGAAGAATTGGCAATCTTTTCTCACAAGTAAAACTCAAATTACTTTTTATAACAGCCAATGCATTGAACTTGTTTACGGCTTTCTACTCAGCAGGGCCACCGCGGCACCGAGACTCCTGTATAAAACTGTAATGGGATAACTTGCGTGTGTGTGCGTGTCATTGCTAGTTTACATGCTTATCTCTTCCTGACCTGTTGCTTGTTACGTTTCACAATAGATATGCTATTTTTTGGTTGCAGAGTTTTGCAAAACAATAACAACACAGATTTCATTGATCCATTATTTCCTATGAACAGACCTCTGTTTTAGCATACCTTAACAGTTTAGGCTGCACTTCTTCTTCTTCTGATGTTACTGTGGTACATCTGGAGAGTTGATTTAAAGATTTTAGCTCTGTCTTCCTATCTGCTTCAGACCTGTATTCCAGGAGTTGGTAAGCCCCTTCATCCCAATTAACAGTCCAGTGAAGGCCTTTCCAGATTTCTGAATTCTCTTTTCCCTGTGCCTATGACCTTAGGATTGCTCCAGTCCATGAGATGGTGCTCCCTCTTACAGTAGTCTGAGGTTTTAGACTGCTCCTGTACTGTGGTGCCTACTGCTCCTGACAGGTTGCCCCAGCAGCATTGAAGATGGGTCAAATGCAGTGGATGAATTTGACTATGTGGGAATCTTATCGATAACCTTATATCCAAAAAAAGTTTGTCTGACAGTATATAGCATTAATCCTCCCAGACGTGTATACTTATAGCCTAAGGCCTATGGGTACGTGGAGCTTCAGCTGTGACTTAGTAGAATAAAATGAATCACGAAATGAAACCGGGACTGTCTGTTGAAAAAGATGATGTAATATGTCACGGTTGATGTGGAGACAAAATTTCCCACACATCATCAATGCTTCAAATTAACTTAGTGAAAAGGTTCAAATCCTCACGGCAGCAGGGGACCACGAGGCATCACTAGACAATAACAGATCCGAGCCGTTTGGTTGCTGCTTGAAGGTCAAAACTGCAACAATTTCCTTGTTATTTCATCTGGGCCAGGGACAAAACAATTACCACTGTATTTCTAATCTCACGGTGCATCTGTGGACCCTTCCAACCAACTTCAAAGCCTCTCCTCTGGAAAAACAAGCCTTGCAACGCCCCTCCACCTCCATAACAAATTACCATACAAAAGTCCCCGAGCACAGGACGCTTCATCGCGCTGGATCTCTTCACAGACAGCATGATTGAAGTGTCGCTGCTCTCAGAATTTCCGGCGTGATCAAAGCGGGTGAAGGCAGGCAGTTAGCAAGACGAGGGCCCCCAGAAATGAAAGCCCCTACCTGGGGTGCCCTGGCTATGTGCCGTACTATGGAAAGACACCTATTTCTATATACCGTGCCTTAGACTGGGTGTACGGTATAAGCGTTAATTAGAGTTTTATGATTGCATCTTTTTATGGAGACGGCTGCAGCGATAAAGAGAATAAGGGAATTTGTTATCAGCTTCATTTGGAATTCAGAGGCATGAAAAGGCTTCCTCCTGTCTCATCTCATAGCTCATCCACCGTTTGAAATGTGTCAGGGGTGTTCTGAAACAGCTCCATCCTTATAAATGTTAGCGGTGCATGGGTAGAACAGATATATTTGGGATAAGCATGTTAAGTAGAAAGGATGCAAATAGCGACCCAAGGAAAAGGGCTGAAAAATCATAACCAGTCAGTATCCATAATATAATGTTATATTAATGTCATAAAAATAATGAATGAATGAATGAATAAATACATGAAAAATGTATGAATAAATAAATAAAGCATTCGTCTCTCATTCATCTTTTCCAGATACCCAGAGGTACACTATTCATTCACTCGATAGTGAGTGGTGGTAAGCTACTACTATAGCCACAGCTGTCCTGAGCACAGACTGAATAAAGAAATGGAATAAGTGTGTGTGACATCACCCACCGTTCGGCTTCAGTCAAATTAAGCTCATCGAGGCTAACAGTTATAGCAGCGAATTTAGAGCTGAGTTCCATATTAGGAATTCTGTGTCATAGCAACCAAAGAGCCAGTCTGGAGTGAAGCTGTTAAAGGTAATGCCCTTTCCCGCCGCACCGCTGGTTCAGCAGCGAGCGGGTGCTTAGTAACCCTGTCAATGAAACCTGTTGCTAATGCTAGCAGGAGCAACCTCGGGGAAAGGAGGCAGCTGATTTGTTTGTTATTAATGTTTGAAAGCATGACTTTTGTTTTACATGTTTTACTCTTAAACCTTGTATTGAATACTGTGTGTTACAAACATTGAGGAAAACTTGTTTCCAAGCCAGAATGCGACACATACTTATTTTAAGATGTCCACACTGGAACCAGCTACGTTGGTTACATGACACAGCTCTTCATCTTCAAGTTGACAAGAGGTCTTGTAATACATCTTTCAGTGACTGCAAGCAACTTTTAGTGATGTATTCTACCTTACTGTTAACAGCTAACGGTGTATCCATTTAAGACCTTGTAAAGACAGTATGTAAAATGAGACTATCTATAGAAGGACCAGCCTTCTATAGATAGTACCTTTCTCGGGCTATAAGTATTGGAAAAACTCCCTTGAAATGTAACGCATGTGCCTGCTGTCTGTAATCTTCATTCATCTGATCAGATAAACTTCTTTCAACTTTTTACCTGGTCTGCAATCTCTTCCTTCACAATTACAATGTTCATATCTCAAGTTACTGATACAATAGTCAAATAAAAATACCCGGATCATGTAGAGTAGGTTAATACAAACATTTAAAGACCAAATGAGGAGCCTGACAGCAGCAGTTACATAGAGAGGCAACAGTTTTCTGATTTAAATTGAAATGGAGCCAGAGTCGATGGAGCCAAAAATGCGCCAAAGACCACTTCCACCCATGTGGAACGCAGCGGCTAGCAGGTTAGCTATATCCATTTATATATACAGTCTATGGTCCCGAGGTACTGACAAAAGTGAGAATATCAATCTGCGCCAATAGCCCCTCCAGCCACCACCAACACTCATGCACACACCACCTTACTAGGAAATGTGGGTGAAGGGTCTTGCCTAAGGCTGGCCCCCCCCTACTGTCGCCCCTGATATTCCAGTCTCACAATACTAACCGGGCCCAACCCTGCTTAGCTTATGAGATCTGACGAAGCTTTGACAAGAAGGTAAATAAATAACTAAATACATAAATACATAAATAAACAAGTAAAGAGACAGAAAGGTTTATGAAATAGTATAAATGTACTATAACTCATCTACTTTGAATTATCTGTGAGTTTTCAGCTTCCTGGTCATATTTTCCACCATTCAAAATACATAATATTTAGTTTGAATTATTAATTGTTATGGTGACAGTCTTAATTTTGCATCATTATGAAACTGTAAGCTGAGGCCTGTAACTAATATGGATGAATGACTCTGCCTATTCTTAAAAGAAATGAGTTGGCACTTACAAGAAGTAAAGTGGGTCAGTCCAAAGCACCAGCAGCCCACACTATTATCCACTAAGGCCAACAGCAGATGCAGGGACCTGTCGGCACACATCTGAGCACATTAGCACCAGCTCGCTCTCACCCATGCCCCTGTCTGAGCAGCAGTTAAGTGGCCGCTGCAAAAAAAAAAAACTACATAGACCAAGTCGGCTGTGCAATGGAAGACAAGGCAAACTGTGTTTCAAAACTGGCCTAAAACACAAATTCTTATTCTGCTCTGTAAGGGTTGCTTCAAAGAAAATCACTGTGCTGTCTTTTGTGAACATTTGCTTAAAAATAAACTTTTATCTGATGAATAGTTTGAATTCATTTGTAGTTGTTGTACTTCTAAGCTATATTATTATTTTTTATCTTTTATTTTAGGAACAGATACAACAAACAGATTAACAATTCAATAATCCGATGCAGGTATCGCAGTGTTTATATTCTAAGATAATTTGCAAAGAAAAACATGTCCCAAGAAAAAGGGCTTTTAACTACAAGCGCTGGAATTAGCTGTAGAAAAAAAACATTAAATACAGTGAGTTTGTCAAAAGAATCAAATATGAAAACTCATATACTCACAATAAACTTTCTCTCAGTCGAGTCTATAGCCCCCCTGTGCTTTGGCTCTACACTCCCCCTGTGCTGTGACTCTACACTCCCCCTGTGCTGTGGCTCTACACTCCCCCTGTGCTGTGGCTCTATAGTCCCCCTGTGCTGTGGCTCTACACTCCCCCTGTGCTGTGGCTCTACACTCTCCCTGTGCTGTGACTCTACACTCCCCCTGTGCTGTGGCTCTACACTCCCCCTGTGCTGTGGGTCTATAGTCCCCCTGTGCTGTGGCTCTACACTCCCAGTGTGCTGTGGCTCTATAGTCCCCCTGTGCTGTGGCTCTACACTCCCCCTGTGCTGTGGGTCTATAGTCCCCCTGTGCTGTGGCTCTATAGTCCCCCTGTGCTGTGGGTCTATAGTCCCCCCTTAGAATAATATATTTAGCCTTTTTTCAATAACATTTTTATTGAAAAAAAGAAAAGAAAAACAAAAATATAATAATAATAATAATAATAATAATAATAATAATAATAATAATAATAATAATAATACATACATACATACATACATACATACATACATACATACATACATACATACATACATACATAAAAATACATGCATTCTACTGTGAGCATGGACATCTCTCCACAAATGTAGCCTGTTTCTTGGTCCATGGAGATCAATTAATGCCATACACTGGGTCATTCTCTATGGAAACAAGCAGGTCTCCATAGAGAATGACCCAAACTACCCACTCAAAAATATTAAGTAGTACACCTTTAAAATACAGACACAATTTCAGTAGAACACAGTCCTAAACTTGAGCCTTTGATATGAGTTTGGTACAACACCACATTAAAACAAAACATATTTAATGCTTATAAAATGTTAAATTGGTGTGAAATCTCTTGCAAAAAAATCACAAGAAAGAAAAAGCTATTGGAAAACACACAAACATTGTTATAAATAGCCACTTTTTTCGAGCAGAATTCAGTCAGACACAATCTTGTAGGTTACATCATCGGAGTGTTGTTCAGTGTAATGTTTTTCCGTGTAAAGCTTTTAGTTTGTCTTGTTAAACCAAAAATACTGTGTCTCATTTAGTGTAGCTGTTGTCAGGGCCCAGGCTGCCGCAGGTCCTTGCGCCTCGTACAAATAGTGAGTTTTGCCAAGTAAAAAGTGCTGGCATACACAGCTTGAGTTTCAGTTGAATTATAGATGGAGCACTAGATTCCATTCCCAAACCAGTTCTGCTCCAATGGAAACATCAGTGATAGAGAATGACAAGTCTGCAATCCAATTATATGAACGACCAGCTGTCAGCCCCAGACTCTCCCTACTCCGAAAGAGCACTGACAGAGGAGCACATGGAGGCTTTCTCTCACAATATCCATATAGTTGAAAAGGCATATTCAATGAGCTGAAGAACAGATGTGAGGAGTGCAGTGGGACAGCCATGTGTCCAGTGAATAAGAGAGAATCATGGTGCTGTAATCAGTCTATTCCCACAGGGCACACACTGCTGACTGTAGTCTTGCTCCGGAGCTTGCTTCTGTCCAAAGAATGGGCTATACTCTGATGGGACGTGGGTGCGTGGTGGATTGTTGTTTGATGGCTAATAACTACCACCCCAGCAGAAGTGTCTGTCAGTCTAAAAATAAGTGCTGAAATAAAGACACACTCACTGGTGTTGCATATCTGCAGTGAAAAGAAATCATCAAATGTTCTGAAGAAGTGAGTGGTCAGGGACTTGTGTCACATGAGAGTTTGGCTACTACTTATAGCCTATTTGGTTTCAGCCAATATGGAGGAATGCTGCACAGAAGACATGCATGCTTGAACAAAGACAGTCAGACAACAGCAGGTTATTCTATGTGCTAAGTGCTTTCTACAAGTGAGCTATAGGTAGGCTAAAAGTAGAAACATTATATTGTTTGTAAGAACTTGAAGTAGTAAACTGAATCAAACCAATTAGGCCGATTTGACAAATTAAAACTAAAGAATGTTTGCTCATGAAGACAGGTGCTGACTGAAAGGTTATGGCCAAAAGTTTAGGTGGCAGGAAAAAAGTGACCCAAAAAGTAACTTTCATGAGGAAATTATTCATATTGGAAACAGCAGTCGAAAGCAGCCTGAATATTGCTCATTTATAAATGAGCGCCCGCATGTAGGTTATTACACACGGTAAGGCTACAGCTCTCTCCCTCTCTCGGCTGCTTGTACCACGGGGCATGAGCGATGGTTCGGAGGAACAACGGGGAAAGTTGGAGATGAATACTTCATCTGTGACCCACATAATGGCGTTATATGGGGCTCGGTAGGGCAGCTGTGCCGTGCAGCGCTGGCGGGAAGAGAGAGCTCTGAGCGGTGCGCACTTGTCTTGCTTCCTCGCATCTATCCACCCATCTTCTCATCCTCGACTCCGCTCGCATCTAAAAGGAGGACAGGCGAAGGACACGGCGCGGAGAGAGGAGCCCCAAACACCAACAATTCAAGTAAGTAGCCTCTGAATAAAGCTCACTTTGTGCATCCAAACGGCGAGGCACTTGTTCAGGTTTACGCGGATCCGGATCAGATGAAATGTGTGTCAGCAGCAGAAGCGTGTTCTGTTCTTTTACTGGGTTGCACGACCAGAGCTTCTGCAAAAGTTAATCGTTTATTTACGACTTGCACGTTCATTCTGCGCTTAATGTTTGGCGATTTGCCTTAACACTGACAAAGCAACAAGACAAATGCCCATGAGAGCAGAGCACGCTCGCTCACTAGTTGATGATGAAGCCTTAGCCTTGTACAGAAGCCCATTGGCTCATATTGCCACGGTCTGTAGGCTGTTTACTTTGAGAAACAATCCTGAGATCTAACTGGTCAGGCAGGATACGGTATTTTACTACACGTTTTTAGGGTAGACTTAGGCTAAATAACCCATAAAGATCTTACAATGGGAAAATATAGTTTGGCTTGGCAATACTGATTTAACAAAATAAAGTTATTGTACAATAAACCCAGTTACTGTATTTGTTTACCACAGAAGTGCAGCTGCAGTAGGCTATGGTAAGGCCATCAAATGATTGATGATGATGGATCTATTGTACCATTTTTTATGACAATACTTTGACTGTAAAGACGGTCCAGTCCTGATTTGAAAGGTCATTTATTCAATATTCAGTGCGCCTGTCTGTCTGGGCTGTCTACAGTCAGCCTCTGCAGACATGTTCAGAGAGGAGAGTGACATTTCTTCCTCCTCTCTGGTCCCCAAGGGGCCCTCACTCTTCACACCACTCCAGAATGATAAAACCTTGAGGGATATTGCAAAAATAAAAGTTACTGAAACTTGCTTACTTTAAAGTCATGGCCGTCATATCAGTTCTATAGGCTCTTTGGCCTCAGCAAGTTTTAATGCCAGCTAGGCCTTTATATCCAACTTTGATGTGATACTGACTCCCTTAAGAACCACAGAAGAAAACAATTTGTAGAGCTTAAAGAGTTGTTTGGATTTGTTTTAAATGAAAATGTAATTTGATAAATAAACCTATTCTTGAATTTGATACCATCCTGTCTTGAGCATTGTCCACTCTTATCACTGTATGTTAGATGGTTTCAAGGACATCCAGCATAAAACCAGACAAATCCTCATGCCAAAAATATATATATATGAAGAAAAAAAGCAGCGTACTATATAAACAACCCATAATATGTAAAAAGGCTATGTAAAAGATGGTAGCGCAGATGGAAAAAATAACTGCTTTACAGAACTATGCACTTTCAGCTTTGCTCCTTTGTGGTTCTGTAAACAACACTTCAAAGTTAAACATCAAATTAAAAGAATGAACCAATATCACATTCAAATGCATACATATATTGAATAACAACCTGCCTCCTTTGATATAAAGTGGGTCAGGGATATTTTTTAGCAACCAGTCGTTTTTTCCCAAATACTGTCTATCTACACTACATATTAACACTCCTACGGCAGAACCATGAGGGAGTTCATTACAATTTTGCTGACAGTAGATAGGTTGCCCATTCTCTCTCTATCACATAGTAATTACTTATAAGGCCACAGGGATTATAATGTCCCCAAGTCCCCTCAGTAATAGAGCCAGTTCTTCTAGAGCTTTAGCTGTGCAAGCCATACGCTATCAGCTGCTCATTAGACAGTGCCCCTCTTAATATACCCTACTTTAATATCACAAGCCTCACTTCTACTCTCCTCTTGCACTTACTTCCACACAGGTCTAATGTGATGCCTACACAGCAGGTTATAAAAGAAACAACAGGACTCAAGTGTATATTTTGTGTATATTAGGGCTGCATAATTTATCGCAAGTATCACTATTGGAAAATTGGCTGAAGCAATAATCAATATCACAACAAATCAATATCACCAAGGTTTGGGCGTTTTTAAAGGTGTACTATGTAACTTTCCTGGTGGGAGGTCAATCGCCCACATTAATCGGGGTCATGCTAATGCTCTGACGTCTTGTAATGTTCTGTAGTATGACATTAAACTTAACTACGTTGCATTTATTGAGTAGAGGTGTTTAAAAAAAGCATAAAAGCAATCTGTTCCAGTATAGAGCCGTGGTGTATATATAGTAAAACACAAATTAAATATGTATATGCTAGTCTTATGTAACGCGTGTGTTCTTTGTTGCAGGCATATCAAGTCCGTCTGTACACGGAGAAGGCATTTTACAGCTCCAGTGATGTTTGCATCATCCTAAAGGTCTGTGACTATTTCCATCCTGTCTCCTTACTTCCTCAGTTATTAGTTCCACTTGAGCATCGACCTGTTTCCAACTCTCAAGGAACCTCATTTGTGCGTCTGTGATATCAGGTGTATGTGCAATTACTGTGGTGTAAATGAGCAAATATAACATGGTCATGATCTGTCCTTGTTGGTTTGGGCTGTCCTAAGCTGAATACATCAAATGCACAGGGATTCTCCATAGACGCTTTAAACCCTTTATGCACATAAATCAGCATTTGAGAGCGGCTTCCTTGAGGGACTTCGCACAGGTGTGACGTCAAGCCTCTGTTTACCGAGAATTGGCCCGGAGCGTAGAAAAAATATAGCAAGCACTGAATAATACTGACTGTTTTCATTTAAACTACTTTCTGAGAAAAAATTTGCATCTTGTTCGCATGCTATTCTGTTATTCTGTTGAAGAAAACATCTACTTTAAAACTGACTGCAGTTCAAATTCAATATACTTATAATGGGCCCTATTTATCAAATTTTGTTTTATTTCCAGTGTAATATTTTGGCAGTTATATTTTAAATTTTGGCATTATAATTTGGCATAGATTTTAAGCCAGTAATTCAGTTGCCTGACCAGCCAGTCTGTACTTTCAGAGCATAAAGTGTATCAAATAATTGTCCTTACTTGGGACGGTCCAATTACAAACGCTTTTTTAATGGAAATATATACATTTTAAAGTTATATCTTTTTACTGTTTGGGTTTTGGAGACTTCTAAGCTGAACTAAATGAAAAAAAAAACTCAAGAGCGGGGGAACTCCATATGTTTTCTGTTGTATGTGCCACACACTGACGACACCCTTCAGTTGCCACGGTGACGATGTATTCACTTCCACAGCATCTGTCAGCTCCACACACACATACACAAATGAACATTTAAATAAGAGCCAGTAAAACATCCAGGGACGGCCGTGTGAAGCTCCGATCTGAAATGCCAACTGCTCCGCAACAGCCGCAGCCAACAACCAGCCACAACTGATTAGCCCGTAGCTCTATCATTAAAGTCGCTGGAAGCCGCCATGGCGCAATTAGCAGCTAATTCAGTTTGCAGGCACCACATAGACACAGGAACAGCTGGCCGTGAGCATTTTGTCACTGTAATCTGCGGAATACTATTTCAATATACACAGTGAGATTTTAGTACCCAGAAAGTGCCAAAAACCAAAGTACTTTTTAGTAAATGAAAAAAACTAACAAACAAAGTAGTTGCAGTAAGTTGCATGGATATAGAGTGCAGTCACTCACAAGCAGATTAACCCGGACGCTTACTTTCTTATCCAACTTTCTTTTGCTCTGTTCATGTACAAATGTCCTTATTCCCGCTCATATTACTCTTGTAAGTCTTTTAATGCAGCTGTGTGAAAATGCGTTTTGTCTTCTTTTTCAGTTGCCAGGTTTCTGAACTACATAAAACAGAGAGTGGGAATGACTTGAACAGTTTTAGTTTAGTCCCTTTGTTTTGGTTTCTTTCTTCACTTGTCCAAAAGTAGCACTGGCTTCGCTCTCCTGAAGCCAGTCTGTTTCTTTTTATGAAAACTAAATTGTCTTCAAAGTCAAAATAAAACAAAAAAGTAGCACAAGACCCCACTAAGGAAGCTGTATTTGTCACATTGTAACAACGGCGAGGCTGAATAGAAAAGGGGATAAGATACAACCTTGGAGAACTCCTGTATGAGTATAAAAGATGTCACTGATTACATAGTCACATACTAGTCAGCATTTTGAGTATCTGTGAACAAATTTTTATTACATTTACTGTTTCTAAGTGTATTTGTGTGCTCTGTCTCTCTACAAGCTGTGCTGGCAGCATGTTTGAATGCACAATTCATGCTGTGTGCATGAATGACGGCGTACTGTGTTGCCCATAGTGTCACGTCTACCCGACTCTGCCAATTATTGTCAGCAAACTTTTATAAGTCCTGGTGGTATTTACGTTGCCTGTATGTAGTGCAGGACAGAAAATTGGATTAGTCACTCCAGGTGCCACCCCACACATAATTCTCAATCAAAAAGCTGAAATAAACATAAGGGAGTATATCTTAAAATAAATATATCTTCATTAAAAAACATTTAGCAAGTAAGCAAGATGCACAATGTTGGTATAGAACTGGCTAAACTGGATAGTTCTTATTTGAGGATATGTTATTCGTCTGCACTTCTTCTGTTCGCTATGGTCTTTTTGTCTTTGTGGGTGATTTATTAGCAGTGGCACACGGTCTGTTTAGGTCGGCACCGCGAAGATAAGATTAGCAGGAGGAGGCGCCATTGGCTGTAAGCTCCCTGGAGGCTGAGCAAGGCCCGAATGTATTGATCCGGGGGGCAGCTTAGACACTCCAAAGGGAGAAGTGGTTGAGTGAATTTGTCGTTGCAAAACCATCACATTTTAGCTTTGTGTGCAGTGCTCTATTTTGCTAGCATATCCACATAATCCTGTCTGGACCCGGTCAGCTGGAGCTCTAGGCTTCATGCAGACTTCAGGCAAAAGGGAAGCTGCCAGAAAACAGACCAAATCAGAGTGGACACATGGCAGGAGCACAGGGCCACGCGGAGACCTGGAGGTTAAGCCCAACACTACTGGGAGAAAGGAGGAGGTGGGCATGTTGTACACAGCAGCAGATTATGTTAGCAACAAGGAGTATCGATGAATGGAGGTGGTTGCATCAGGTAGGACATCAATATGCACCTGTAGTAGTATGCAGAAAAAGTGAAATAAATGAAGGTTCATGGTTTGATTCCTGCCTACTGTTCTTGTGTCCTTGGCCAAGACAGTATTAGAGATTTTTGCGTATCAGCAAAAAATCTCCAGCAGCAAAAACTTAATTTGAAAACTGTATTGCAAATGCACAGAAAGTTACTGCACAGCTCTCTTAAAGGTTTGTAATAAAATACGAGATGTGGGTGAGTTTGGAGTAAATTTAAATGACAGACTTTGGGGAAAATCATCCATATCAGCCTTACAAATTGGCCCAAAAACATTGCTTATCTGCCATTGGTTTCTCTGGATTATAAACAATCGATGGCACAGACTGGCAGCCGCACTCAGTCTGCCCCCGGGCAACTGTGTTTGCAGTGAATGACAATCATATCCAATACCAAATACCCTTTTTTGGGACTATCATGATGATGATGATATTCAGGATATATGGCATGAATCAGTCAAGATATGTTTATTGGCTACATTTTTGAGCCATTGGTTCAAATATCTCAGAAAATCCACCTAAAGCACGAGAATATCACCTCATAGATTTGAAAGACTACACTGCAAAGCTTTGTTTTTATTTTCAATCAGTTTTTTTATCATAGACTTGACTGCAAAACAACAAATGTGACATGATCCTCTGTTGATATATTGGTCACCTGTATATACTATACAAGATCTTAACACAATTACACAGACACCTTTATTTGCACACCTAAACTTTTAGTCTGTCCACTCAAATTCAGCAGGCTGAAACTGGGCCTATTTAATTTCCAATGCACAGTAGATAAATTATTAATTAAAACAATTAACTCATTAGGTTTACCCAGCTTATTTTCCAAAGAACTCTGCATATAATGACTGTAATAGTGCACCAAAAGTCTTTAAAGCTATGCCAAATAAAAATAAGTTTTCTGCCAAACTATTTTTTTCACTCTTTGTTCACTTGCTGCCAGTGGTAAATTGGTGCACATTATCAATAGAAAAGAGCTGCCACAAAGAGGCTGCCTGTACTGAACTTAGCCAGATAAGACTGTGCTGTCCAAAAGAGAATAGACTGTATCACACTGAAGGAATTGGACAAGCAATGGGTTACTTTGGGTATTGTTAGGCCAGACCCCTGGGAATGCTGATAAAAACAGTTTTCTGTTTTTGTATTTACAAGAAAATATGCTCAATACATATCGACCAAATAAGTTATTTTGCAATTTGTTTAATAGCTAGAGCAATGTTTCTCAAACAGTGGTGCATGTGCCACTGGTGATATGCAGACTGGTACACAGAGTATATATATGGTGTCTAATATCTAGAGAAATCTATTATAACTTTTTATTTGCACTTTGCATTCTTTTAATTATTTTTTTCTGAATTCAAGTCAATTCAAACCTAACACAAATGATCAAAATATGTGAAACCTGATGCATTACTTTCATTTGGTCTTTTACGGAAAATCCATCCATCCATTTTCTTTTGCTTATCCAGGGCCAGGTCGCAGGGGCAGCAGTCTAAGCAGGAAGCCCCAGACTTCCTTGGGGAAGTGTCTGACCTGAGAACGCCTTGGGGTCCTGGTGGGACCCAAGCCAGCCAAGAGACATAGTTCCTCCAGCGTGTCCTGAGTCTCTACCAGGGACAGGGACATGCCAGGACAGCTCCCCAGAGGCATCCAGGAGGCATTCGGAACAGATGCCCAAGCCATCTCAACTGGGTGCTCTTGATGTGGAGGAGCAGCGTCTCTATTCCAACCTCCTCCCATGTGTCTCCCATGTCTCCCATGTGACCAAAAGGATCTTGTCCTTTTGGTCACCACTGCTGATGCTGCACCGATCCACCTGTCAATCTCACGCTCCATCCTTCCCTCACCAGTGAACAAGACCTAAGGTACTTGAACTCCTCCACTTGAGGCAGGGACTCTCCACCCACCTGGAGAGGATAAGTCACCTTTTGGAGGAGCTGATTCTCATCCCAGCTGCTTCGCAAACTGCCCCAGTGCCTGCTGCAGGTCCTGGTTCAATGAAGCCATCAGGGCAACATCATTTGCAAACAGCAGAGATGAGATCCTGTGGAGAGTATAGAGCTGGTCCAGTGTTCTGCGACTGGGCCGAAAGCCACACCGCTCCTTTTGGAACAACTCTTACCGGGGAGGCTGAGGAGCGTCATTCTGCTGTAGCTGGAACACAGCCTCTGATCCCCCTTCTCAAACAGAGGGACCCGGTCTGTCAATCAGAAAAAAAACAAACAAAAAAAACAAAACATTTATGTAGTGACAGACGAAGACTTTGCTTCTCATATGCGCCTGAATCATTCACAGATTGCAGTATTGGTATAGCATTAAATGTGTTTGCACTGGCATCAAGATACTCACTGCCTCGGTTGCTGTAGTAACGGCCTAGATTTCTGTATGTTGAAGTAACTGATGGTGTGATTTTTCAGAAGCTGACATTCACAGCTGCTACCTGCTGAAAACAGTGCTCACAACAAGAGTGGGTCTGCCCGGGTCATCCTGTGTCCGAGCCTCCAAATCATTTGCCTCCTTTTAAAGCTGGGATACATGATTTTCAAACTATGAAAGGAGGACATTAATATTAAGTTTAAGTTATTTGGAGGCTTAAGCAGTTAATCAAATTTAAAGTAATAATTTTGATTGTTTTGTGCGCTTGTTCTTCCCATCAAAACACGGAGCCAAGACACTTTTCTAATATAGATACATATGGCACCTTTATATAGGTATATAGATAAATATATAAAGGTGCCACAAAACATCACTAACAAAATATATTAGGTCTATAGCTTCTCTAATTTTGACAGTGGAATTAATTGTTTGAAATAATTGTGATTTAAATTACGAGCCAACAAATCATTATTATAATGTTTGCCAAGCAGTTATCTAAGTTGTGCCAGGATCTCACAAACCCTTAAGCACTATGCTTAAATTCTCATGCATTTTTTAGGGATTTAGAACAGCTTTTTCAGACGGCGAAGCTAAACAGACTGGACGGCAGTAGCACAGCCAATCTGCTCTCATCCCAAAACATAACTTAACAATGTATCCCACTAGTATGTCTGAGTTTGTGATCAATAAAATGTGTTTAATTAGATGCAGACAACGGACAGCAGTCTGATTTTTGATACAAAATGCCGCTTTTCCAACATATTCTTAAGGGAAAAACTACATTTACAAGTCTGGTACCCAAGCTTAACCCTATTGACTTTCTCCTTCTGTGTCCAGTCATTTCATGTCTTCTTTTCTTCATCTCCACATCTATAGATTTTCTCTTCAACATTCTATCTTTCATCTGTCTTCAAAAATCCTTAGCAGTAACAAAATATGCCAATTACTATGAAACTATATTTATATCAGATCAGATAGGGAAAAATACTTGAAAAAGAATTGGACATTAGTTTAAGGTTAGGCCTATACGGGAATGTACTTAAATACTTACGACTTACTTTACTGGCCACCGTTGATGCTTCTTTGCCATAAACCTAGTTATTTTAGCCCCCAGTAGAAACGTGTATAAACAGAGAATCGCTTGGTCTGTACCTTGGCTTTAGATCCATAACCACAAATCTGAAGTGAATTGAATGAGCGCAGTACAGATGTCACTTGATGAATGGAAATTGCATTTCAACTGGTTTATGTTGATTCTGTGTCCCTGAACTCTGCTGCACAACTTAATTAAAAGTTTCAAGTTGGAGACCTGCTGATTGTAAATGACTACAGATGATACTGGTGGGGCCTAATGCTGATCTCAAGCTGTTCAAGCAGTTAATTACAAAAAATGATGTTGCAAACCAAATAGTTACAGATTGCAATTAATGCTGTCAGCTTGATGGTAAAGTGGTAATCACTTCCTGTTGAGGTCAGCCTATACTATGACAAACATTCATTCACAGTAAGAATGCTTGTTTTTTCAAGGTATTTTTGGCCAATATAAATGCTTTTTAATTGAATATGTGCAAAGTAGTTCAATGCTATACTATGGAACATTCCATGTTCCATGATTTTATCATAAAGCAATAAAATCCCATGGAGACAACAGCTACTAAACCCTTCTCCCAAAAAGTTACATAGTGCCCCTTTAGACACGCCATTATTAACAGCAAAGTGAGTAAAAAGCAACCATGTGCAAACGAAACACGGCACCTCATGGGAAAGCCCAGCTGTTGCCATGACGACAGCTTCTGGAGTTTTCTTCTGAAGGACGTTCCTCTTTTTATCTCTTGGTCCTTTATTCCTCTGTGTGGGGGACAATCAAAGGTGTGACAGGTAGATAAAGCCTAGCGCTAACGGGGGAGCGTGTGCAGGAGGAGAGGGGGGCATGTTCTGCACACATGGGAAACTGCCACGAGAAAGGCTTAAAGTGTTACTGTGGGATTTTGAGGCGTGAGTATTATTCATTTGTGTGCATGTTGTAGTTGGCTAAAAGAACAAAGTCTTTTTTTTGTTTTGAAAACGGCACATTGAGCTTTGAATACTTTCCATTGGGAGGCTAATATTGTGCAGTCTGCAGTGGTGTTTTTAGCAGAGATTCATTGTGCAGTTTACTTGAGAGGGAAAAAACTTGAACAAAAGTTTACATCTTTATGTCCAGTTTGAGTTTTTTGAGGAAATCTGGTAGTGTAAATTCTGCTGTTGTATTAGCAGAGGTTAAAGATAGAGTCAAGATCTAGTTTAGTCTCCAGAGGTTTTTGTTACAGACATCCACTTCACTTTCTTTATACTAGTTCTGATAAAGCTCAAATGCATACTAAAACTGTTCAGGAAAGCTCAAAATTTGTCCTGTTAATCCGATTTTTTGCAGTATTGATACTTGCTCAAATGAGGATCTAGTTTTGATATTAGTTTTAGTATCAATTAGTATCTTCTTTTCCTAGGCACTATTCTATAATATATATTTACCATTCTCTGTTCCCCAACACTATCCTTCTTTTTTCCAATTGCACATGGTTTTTGCATTGCTTCATTTCAGCACAAAGACCCACACTAAAAAATGATCAAAATCCCCGTTGGACAATTTAAGGAGGAGATAGTCCGTGCATTTAAGGTGGTGGTGTCAGAACTGGATTAGTGCAGCGAGCGCCTGGTGGGTTTATTCTAGAAACTGCCTCCCACACCAGTGACAGACTTCCTCCTCCGCCTCAGAAAGGGAACATGGGCACAAGAAGTGGGTTACATTCAGGAAGCGTCATCTCCACAGGGACAGCACAGGAAAAGGCAGAAGCACAACAAGACAGGAAAACCAAACGTTACAGCTGCCTTGTCACTGTTGTTCCGGCCAATAAGAGACAAGTAGAAGAGAAGGTTATCACTATACTGGTAATGTTGAAGGTAGGTGAAAGCTTATAATTCTAACAGGTTGGAATGAGACCGGAGATGGTTGATTTGCATTGTATTTTGTGCTATTATTACTAAAGCTTGGAAAACAGAGATAGCTGCATCACAAAGAGACTTCGACATATAGAACTTAAGTGTTTCTTGTGTGGTTCTGCATTAAGGTTGTTCTTTGCATTTGACCTCTCTTCCAAACAGTGGAACTTGTCAGGACTAGTGGGTGGCCCGGTGGTCTGGTTTCTGGTTAGGAGTACTTTGTTAGTGAATTTGCATTCTGAATATTTTAGGGTGTTGGGGAAAACCACAACATCGGGGGCAAAACTCTACACATAGAAACTTGGCATGACTGGTTGTTCTATTTTTAATTAGGCCTGCAAGATTAATCACAGTCAAATTAAACTAAAAGTACCATCATTTCTTCCACAAACAAACAAAATGCTGTTTTGTTCTGCATAAAAACCCTGCTAACCCTGTAGTTTAGTCACGTTGCTCAGTCTTTTGGTCTGGACAGGTAGGCACATGTCAGAACATTTGCAATTAGATATTTTTGTTCAACCGTAAATAAAAATAAATAGATAAATAAATAAATAAATACAAATATTATAAATGCAGAACTATTCAATATTTCATTACTATACATAGCCACTATACATTTACAACAATACACAATACATTTTTCCTCAGATTATATCATTTTCAAGGACAGGTAAAGTATTTTGGTCAGCATTCCATATAAAAGTGTTTTATGCTGTATCTGCACATTACAAGCACTCATCTTGACATGTTTACACGAAGTTGCCATTTTGCTGTGTATTAGATTAATTTGTATTTTTTTTACCTCTAACCTCCTGCAGGGCCCTGTGAGCAGCAGTAGCCTCTCCAGAGACTACGCTGATGTAAACTAATCCTGGACGTGTCCTGCTCCCCTCCTTCTGGGCTGCCCTCTGGGTCTACACTCACCACCTCTATTTCTCTGTGGGCCTTAATCAAAAAATCCCCGACTGGAGCTTTTCCCCTGCCTGCTCGTGGTACGCCTCAGTGACTCCCTTGGGTGCTAAGGGCCATGGCGGTGCCCTCGGCGCAGGAGTTCCACTGGCAGAGCCTGGCTCGCCTGTCCAGTGGGCGAGTCTACCACACCCTGACCGAGGTGGGGGGGCAGATGTACATGCTGGGGGGCTGTGATGCTGCAGGACGGCCGTGTGGTGCACTAGAGCTCTACTCCCCTGAGGTAAAGACCAATCGCATCTACTGTCTCTGTGTTTGGAAATGTGATATCAAACAGTTACAAATGAATCTATATTACACTTATTTTACATTGTATATATAACAAACATTTCATACTTATTTGAACCAGGTTAGTTAAATCAGTACAGTTTTCATCAATCCCTGATCAAGTCATTTGTAAATTGCTTAGGCTGGACACTTCTCATTATTTTTCAAGTACCAGTAGGCCAACTTAAATGATACTTGGGTCACAATACCAGTACCCGAACACTACTTTTTTGCTACCTATGTTTAAGTAAATAACAAAACAGAATCATAACATGCTCATAAATCCCATTGAACACAATTTCTTTGAATAAAACTGCACTTAGTTTCTAGTGCTGGCATTGGATATAATTCTTATGTGCTTCTCTCATCACCCGAAAGACATCAAAACGTATTAACTATATATATATATATATATATATATATATATATATATATATATATATATATATATATATATATATATATATATATATATATATATATATATATATATATATATATATATATATATATATATATATATATATATATATATATATATATATATATATATATATATATATATATATATTATACAAGTTGTTTTAGTATTGTTCAAAACAAACAATACTGCAATAACTTTTAATGTTACCTGGTAACAGCCTATCAAATATGTAGTTTGGAGATGGTTTGGACTTTGGAGCAATTATGATATCTTGTGATTAATTACACTGACTGACATACAAACATTAGTAGCAAAAGCAAAAGTAAATCAAGTTTGCTTCAATAAATACGAAGAAAAAATACTCTGTGATCCCAGCCCTAATGTGAACAGTTTGTCCTAGGGCTGAATGACTCTAAAAATACCTTATTGCACATTTTGTTATTACATTTCTTCTAAAACAAAGATTCAGCTCAGAGTGCACATTTTGAACTTGTATCTTGTATCTGAGTATCAACATTTAAAAGCAGATTGAAATATGTTTTTCTTCCAGCGACCCTGTCCACTTTATTGACTTGTGTTGGTCTTTTTTACCAGGGCGACAAATGGATCAGTCTCCCCCAGATGCCTACACCACGAGCGGGGGCGGCTGTGACTGTTCTTGGGAAGCAGATCCTGGTGGTGGGGGGCGTGGGGGAGGACCAGAGACCCATGAAGGTGGTGGAGATGTACAACACAGATGAAGGCCGGTGGAGGAAGAGGAGCGCCTTACGAGAGCCTCTCATGGGCCTCTCCATCGCAGTCAAAGGTACACGCATTTGCACTTTACCCTCTTGTGAAAAACTAAAGTACTTTTGAAAGTTTTACTTGAAGCTACCCTGACCCATGTGGTTTATTTTGTAACCGCAAAACAGTTTAACTACAATTTATCTTACCAGGACTCAACAAAAACACCACAGTTTATTTCGCCTTTCGCTTTTGATCTAGTATGATATAAGACTTTAATTATTCCTATTTTAATGTTTTAAATGTATGTGCACCTATAGGTTAGATGCCCTTTCTGTTCTGATTGCCTTAGTGAATCATTTTATAATCTTCAATTCTATTTATTTAGGTATAACCCCAAATCACAACAGCATTTGCCTCACAGGACATAACAAAACTGTGAAATATTCATTGGTCAATAAAGCAGATTAACCATCATTCTGAAACAAATGGATACCAGTCCCAGAGTGCTCCCTGTCCTCTAACTAACAAAACAAAACAAAACACAAAAAACTCAGAAAAAACACTGGGGAAAAAAGGTGAAATTCAAGGAGAACCCCATTGACGGAGCGATCCACCCCCATGGACAGACAGGCTGTAGATGTGCACATGTCCAGGACTGATGTGCATCCTTGTGCTGATAGAGTTCAAGTCTGTAGAGCCAGAGTCCACTCAAGACAGAGCGACCAAGGGTGGCTCATCAAGGAGCTCATTTTGCCCTGGTTTGTAAACCATATACCAAACCCAAAATTCTCTACATCGCCAGTAATGGAAGTTCAGACATATTGTGCTTTTGTCTGCTATATAGTCTATATAGTTAGAATCTATAATCTATCATAATCAGATTATAATTTTGTATATATTCATTGCAATGTTGATCTAAAACGATAATATAAAAGAAAAAAAAAGAAAAGAAAAAAAAGAAAAGGAACAAGTTCACAGATCCCCAATGTGGTTCCCAGTGAGTATTAGGAGCTGATTCCCACCTGCCCCTTTATGGTACATTGATGTAAACGTAATTACAACAAAGTGCTGCATGTTGTCGGCCCCTCCTTTTGGATAGCTGCAGATTACACTAGCAAGCAGCAGATTTTTTTTCCTTCATTTGCACCAAAATGGCTACACAGTGCTGCTAAATCGTGCATGTATCACCAATAAAGAAAATAAAACTGGAGAAGGAAGTCAGTACAGAGGAGTGGGCGTGTATCGGTGGAAATAGGAATAGATCAGAGCAATGATGTCTTAAATGCAGGAGAATAAAGATTACTCAAACATGCATAAATTACTCTGAATACAACTAGGAGTCAGTAAATGAGAAAGGAAAACAATTATAACATGATTCAAAGCTCTTAAAGGTTGATTTTACACAATATGTCTCCTTTAAACATTCATTCACCTAAAGCATAAGAAGGTTATGTAATACCATTTAAAGTATGTTAAGAATAACTGGACCAATCAAGGCTTGCGTGCATTATGTGGGTCTTAGTTTGTGCTCAGTGAAGTGGCACATCTGTCAGACTGCATTACAACTCAGATAGATGTTGTAACCACAGTTATTGGATGTGTGATACGTTTTATCGTGCTGCTCTCTCAATCTCCCTGACTCATCTTCAATACTTGGTCCTGCGTGAGCTCACCCCTCCTCATGCCCATCCCCACCAGCCAAAACTGAGACAAATAGTCTGACAGAATGATCGATCACGCCAAATTAAACGAATATGATATTTTGAAATGGATAGTCAGCCATGCACCCAACTAAATGATGCAATTTGTATTGACATTTGTACGATCATTGTTTTGGATATAAAATAATGAACAACAGGTAATGAGATATTTCTTTCCTATAGCGGTCACGAGCGGGGCCAAAAATGAAATAGCGTTATATAATAGGATCTGGTGTGTGGCACTTGCTCACATCCAGACTTTTTTCTGGAGTGTTTTTTGGAGTTTTGACACTCACCCACATCCATTCTTATGCGGGAGGTGTCAAAGCAAAGTGCCAGACATGGACTTGTGCATTCTGAAGGAGCACTGTGTGTCCTGTTCATGTCTGTCACAGTCTCATGCCTCATCACCAGCTTTCCTCACATCCTGCTTCTGCCCTGCACCTCTCCAGCACTTTAAATACACCGCACTAAATATAGAACTCAAGTGAGAATCTGTGGTGTCTGGTTTAATACAGTTTAGTCAAAGTACTGATAATGTTCTCGATGTTTGTCAATTTATTTGTTGTTACGTTACAACAAAAATTCTATTGGTCATGTTTGGGTGGTAGGGAAATAACAGCACACGAAGAAACCTATGCAGACACAAGGAGAACATGCAAATTTCACATGGAGAATTGAACCAAGGACTATGTTGTTGAGAGGCAAAAGTCCTCACCACCCAGCTGCCTCTAAGTAGCAGAGCAGTATGCCGAACATTTTGGTCTGAACTATTTAACCACCTGCACTTGTAAATCTGTTCTCTTTAACTCTATATTTATAGGTTTCAGCTTCCTCTTATATACAACATTTGAGGGACGTTTTCTCTTCAAAAACATATAATAGTTAGTTTAAAATCTTTCTGAAACCAATGGAAACAAAATCTCTAGTATCATTCCCAGTCCTGTGTAGTTTCTCCCAAAGAAACCATCATATATCTTCTTCAATGTAACTTTAATGCCAGTAATAAGATCGAATATGCTAATATTTGAAAGAAAAAAGTTAAATCTTGACTTGATGATTTTGTTTGCAGAAAATCGAGCCCTGGCCGTGGGGGGAATGGGTGCAGACCTGCTGCCTCGTAGCATCCTGCAGCAGTACGACCTTCGGAAGGATGTGTGGGCCCTGCTCCCTCCCATGCCCACGCCACGATATGATGCTAATACTAACCTGCTGGGAAGCAAGCTCTATGTAGCAGGTACGCACACACCATAAGTAACAGTGCAACTTATTCTACATATACCTTACAGATACAGATACCTTCTCTGAACTAAAAACTTTTACTAAAATTCAGTGGTGGAAGAGATACTCATTTTGTTTGCTTAAGTAAAATATAGTACATATACCAGAGCAAAACACTATCTCAAGTAAAAGTAGAAGTATCACCTGAAAAAAATCTATTTAAGTAAAAGTATTAAAGTGCCTGTTTAAAAATGTACTTCAAGGGTAAAAACTAAAAGTATTTTGCATCGATTTTGAGGTCTAATAAAGCTTCAGACTGATTTTGATAAAGATTTGTGCTGAACTTTATTTTATTTCTAAGCTGTTGTTATTTGTATATACTGTATATTTTTTGCTCATACTACAAATAAACCCCTCTGCCTTTTCAGCAGGTCTCCTATAATAATAAAAAATACTTTTACTTTTCAGTCTAGTTAAAAAATGTAGTGGAGTAGAAAGTACACATACTTGTTCTCAAATGTAGTAAAGTACCAGAAAAAGTATCCACTGTGCTCTAAAGTACAAATAAATGTTTACTTACTGTATTTTACTACTTTTACTTAGTTACTTCCCAGTACTGTTGTAATTGAGGTTGTAGCTCCCAGTTAAATTGGACCAGCAGTAGCAGAAAAATCTCGGACCATTTTTGAACAATACAGACCAAAAGGTTCCACAAAGACCAGACAAGAGCTGCAGTTTTTTTTTTTTTTTTTTAAGATTTTCTGATTCTGAATTCTCAAACCATTACATTTTCCCCATTGTACTTGCATCAACTTTGAGAATAAAATGTTCTTCGGCGACCAAAATAAAATCTTTCTGAAGACTTCTGTCAGCAGATACCGTATTATACCTGATCAAGGACCCTGCAAGGAAATAAAGCCAGAGTAAGTTTGCTGTACTGCTATGAAAAGTGAAGTGTTAAAAAGGTTAGTTGCAATAAGACAGAATACATGTGGGAATGAGACAGATGGTGCAGAGTAATTGAGTATGCAGTGAAGAGGCATAACAGAGGACAGGACGTATTAGATATTTGGAGATAAAGTCACAGAGGTCATACTGAGATAGTTCAGGCATTTAATTTAGAAGTAGATTTTAAATGTGACTATATATTAGGACTTGATTTTATCTTATTCAGGCGGGCGTCAGTGCAAAAGGCCAGTGAAGACCTTGGAGGTGTACGACACAGAGACACGTAGCTGGAGCACCCTGCCTGCACAGCCCTGTAAACGCTCCTATGCAGGGGTGCTATGGGACCCCATGGGGAGGCTCTGTCTGCTGGGTGGACTGAGGCAGGGGGGAGGACACCAAAACTCCAAATTCACCAAGAACGTCAACATTTTTGACACCAACCAAGGTACCTAGAGCATTTTCCTTTAAGTTGTTTGAGGTTTCATAGAGCCATTTCCATTTATCAGGCTTGTGGGTTTCAAGTCCAGACCAGTCTATTGAGTAAATTGTGTAAAAAGTGTGAATTCAAACCTTACCGTATGAATTTGTTTCTCTATACATAGATTTCAGAATGATGAAGAATTTGGACCGTTGTTATAGTGATTATCAATGTAAAACAAAATATTACATCTTTTAAATTGGGAAAAAGTCCTGAAAATGTTGCAAATAACACAGAGCTGAAACACATGAATATAAATAAATGTTGAGAATTTTTAACACTGTAAATGTAGAGATTAGAGGCAATGACTTGACCTCAATATCTGAATCTTAGTCTGAGCAGTTTTGACTAGTTTTGATTTATTTACTTGATGAACCTCGGTGATGACATCATTTCATAATGTTTCTGACTTGTTTCAACATACCGCCTCTCATTTCAAGCTTATTAAAATCTGCCAATGGGGTGAGAAAATTGCACTTTTTAAAAGATACCCTCTGGCAGATTTAGTTTTTCCAAACTATCTTTGAATCAATTAGAAATATGAAACAAGATAAATAATTTCAGTCTGATATGTAGGGATGGGTATCGTAGTCATACTATTGATTATTAATACTAGTGCAATTATGGTATGGTATGATTTATTTGGACAGGGACAATACACAACATTACATTGACCTTAAAAAACAGGAAAGATGGTGCCAGGTTATAGCAAAAATACTCATTTCCACCTGTAGTCCCTGGACAGGCTGATGTTAAGTAAGAGTAACAATTTAGTGTAAGTGGACACATCTCGCCCCTCAAATACGTCATTTCTAAAAACATTCATTTCACACACAACCACACCAATTTATTCACACACACACACACACACACACACACCCCCCACCCCACACACACACACACCCCACGTGTGTGCACACACACACACACACACAATCACTCAGTTTCAGATACAAATACTTCTTTCATACACATTCACTAATGGGTGCAAACTTGCTTTGATATTAGCCATTTCTTTGTCACGTGCAAACTTTTGAAAACTCGTGCATGTTATAATCTCATTTGGCTTTAACTATTCCACTGACTCATAGCAACAACAGAGAAAGCCAAGAATTATCATACTGCTTATCCAGTCTTTTAACAATATTTAACAATACTAGCCTAAAAAAATTTATTATTTTGGAGAATGAGCTTAGAATTTGCTCATAGCTATCAGGCTCTATCTACTCTATGTTACACAAAATAAGAAGAATGCAGGTGCATTTTGTTTCTACAGTTGTACAAAGTGACCTGTTTTCTAGGTAGACATTGCATAGAGACCAATACTGCAGAACAGAATGAAACAAAGTGCATTCCAATATAAATAACATGCAGCACAGAGGACAGACCTGTATGCTATTTTCCATTGTCAGTTTTTACAACAAACGCATGCTTCTTCATTTAAAACAACATAAACCTTCATGACAGAAAGTAGCATTGACTTGACTGTGAAAAATGGCTTTCTGCTCAGACAGCCTCATTCCTGTCTTAATTCTGTTCAGGAGCTTGCGCCCGGCTCCACAATAGAATGACTTATCCTTCTCCCCGCCAAAGGCACCCCCGAGTAACAGGTGAACAAATTGAGGAGGGACCGGAAGGAGATATGGGGAGGAGAGAAATCGATAAGTCATTTTCGACAGCCGGCTTTTCGCATTCACACATTGGGCGCGCTTGGATGGAAGACAAATAAAGCAGAACATGAGGGCGATAATGTTAATGTATGATAATGGAGAGAAAGTTTGCCTATCCCGGCGCTAGCATACCCGCGCACACCGCCACAGATCCACGCGCGTGCAAATCCGGGGGTGGGTGGTTGGGTGGGGGTGGGGGAGGGGGCGAGCGCAAACCCATTCCTCCGATCTAATTTGGCGGAGATGAGATGGGAGATGGGCTGCGGAGGGAGGGCCAGGGAACGAGCAGCGCTTTAAATTACAAGATCCAGAGACAGATTGCTTTATTATCCATCTCCAGCAATATCTCGCCACACGCTCGTGCAATCAGCTGTCACACGCACACACAACACTTTTCTATTACAGTTCTATTCCATATCGCCAGTATTAGGACGCATTGCCTGTTAAGAGTTTTGTATGTTAGACACTGGGCAAGCGATATGGACAACAGGCCTATTGGAAAAAGTTTCACTCATATCAGTTACTATGTGTTAGACAGGTTCAGCAATATCTTTCTATTGTTGTCATCGCAGTGTAATTGTCTGGCACTGAAAAGTTACAAAAGTAGAAAGTCTAGAGATCAGGGCATTTCAGATAGATAATACTTATACCTTATTATTAAAATGACTTTATTCCGGACTGTTTTGGACCTAAAGCAATATAAACACAGACAAAACAGCTTGTAAATACGGTTCAAGAGAAAGGAGAAAGAGGACGTTTTGATTTTTACAGTATTTATGTGTACTTTTTTCGATAGCTTGAGTCCTAAAGATGCTCAATGTAACTTTTCTGATGTAGGGTCTGCCACCTTTTTTTCTCCCTGGAGATGTTTTTACTGTGCCTGAAATATCCGACATTGTGGTATTACGTGTATCCATCATCCATTTATCCAGTTAGAGGTGTTTTTTATTGCGCAAAAAACGTGTATTCTTACTGTGAACAAGGTCGCCTCTCCACAGAACTTGGCCGGTCTTTTGCTGGTGCGGTACGATACTGTCAGACATTACAGGCAAAGCATTATAATCTCCATGGAGACAAAGGATGGCAGGTCTTCAGGGAGAAAAGCAGGTCATAGTAATATCATGCACACCACATCTATCAGTAAAAAGATATACTATGTGTGAAGTATTTGTCCACATATTGTCCATTTGCACTGTACTATTTGCTTGTTTCCTTCAAATTTTGTGATATTTTTATTATGGAGACTTGAATGCTGTTCTGTTTTAAGTAAAGCCTTGTTAATCTGTCAACACACTGCATAGGGAAAGCTTTCTTCTACTATACACCTTTACAGCTCTCCTCTTTACGCTGTCTGGTCCCCATCTGCTACTGTATCTGTTTTCAAACTAAACAAGCCCTCCATGTTGCTCCAGATGTAGTTGTGTTAGTTGTGCTGTCTTGGTGTTTACCTTATTTGTACAGTAATAGTGGCAGTGTGACAAATCCACACGTGTTTACAGAGACCACCAAAGACACGCTAATTAGAAGGCACTGAGGCTGAGTGCAGGCAGAAGAAACCATAAAGCATCTGTCCCCTGTGGTCGGACACTAGCTAACACTCACATCTTTTCTGTTTTGATTTTGTTTTCTACCAAACAAGGCCTAAAAGCAACAGATATAAGAAACAAAATAGAAATGTGGTCTCAGTGCGGGGGTATGCTGCTGCTGTTGCTCAATTAGTAAAGACACACATCCAAAAGTTGACGGTTAGAGCTCAGTTGTTAGCTTTACATACAGTCATATCCTTGGGCAAGACTCTTGACACATCTAGCCTTTTTGTTGGTGGTTGGGGGGGTTTGATGGAACAGTAGAACCTATAGATGGACTAATGCATTCATTAAACAAATGCAATAAATGTTTAATTGATGAATTGCTGTTATGTCAATCAATCAACAAATTATTCATCCCGAAAAGGCAACATTTTACCAGTCAGTGCAAAAAGTTTGCCTGTAAAGTATGGCTTTTATATGAAGCACTTGCTCAGCTGAAATTGTTTTAAATGTGATATATAAATTAACTTGAATTGAATTGGAAAGTCCAGAATGATATTTCTTTGTATTTATTATTCAGAGGGATAGCAGTCTGGTACCAACTCCCTCCGTGGCGTCTCGAGCCAGAACCAAACATGATTATGCAATCAGATTAGTTTATTTCAGTGACGCATGTGAAACGAAGGAGCTCATTGGTCATCTACCATTATGCAACAAAATGACATTTCTATCACCTCAGATTAACAGACTTTAGTGCATAGCTCATTGATTCTGCAGAAATCTGTGATATTTTATTCCCTGTATTTTTTCTTTCTAAGTAGCTATATTTGTTTTGAAATGGATGGACAGTGCCTGCTGCTGATTGGTTAATCCACCTGTCAATCATGTCCATCTGCACTTCAGAAGATTCAATAGTGACGAGAATCATGTCTTTGTAAAATACTGAAAAAATGTGTACTCTAGATCCCAGAACTGGTACTCTCATGTTAACCATTGTAAGAGTACTTCACTGAACAGAGAGTATTTTGGTACTATGCCACGCTTTTGTACAGCACAAAATGTATGAAGAACTAGTCTTTCTCACTCCTCTAAAGTGTTATGTAACAGACTTGACATGTCAAGACCCAAAAAGCCTCTGAGGTACTAGCACATAGTGTATAAGTTTACTTAATGAGATAACTCTGGCTCATAATGTGTTCTTATGTGGGTGTACTTACTGTCACATGACCACTCTGAGAGCCTCAGACAAAAGAGGAATCCTTGTTCTTTTGATAGTTTTAATCACAGAGCGGCTTCACAGAGGAGCTGGGTGGAATTACCCCCACACAGTACAAAGACTGCCATCTCTCTCATCCCATTGTCAGCCCTTCTCTCACTCTACTCTCTCTCTGTCTCATTATCCGCTTCCCTCCGCAGTAACGAGCATCTTTTTTTTTTTATTCTCAGACCAAAGGAAATCTTGGCATTGGTACTTAAATGAGAAAATCCTTTTAGAGCAACTGAGACCGCGGATTAGGACTGTAGTGTTTTTGGAGTAATTGAAATTATACAGATCATTTATGTATTACTGAAAAACAAATGAGAAAGTTATGAGGCAATGAAATAACTAAGTTTAGTAAAGATAGTTTGTTTTATTGCTTATTTTAGGATACACTCTTACTGAAGCATGCAAGTTTGTTTTTTTTATTTTTTTCTCTTACATTTAATCTAAAATACCTGCCATCCAATCCCTACTTTCTGTTCAACTGCAGGAAATTCTGGGACCACCATAGAGATTCTCCAGTTGGTTAATCCACCTGCTTATGCGACCCATCGGTATTCATGAATATCTTATGCGCTCCAGACTATATATCTCTTTAAAGTATTGTAAAAGCATGTACCCTATATTCGCTGGCCTTCCTCAAAAGTAGTCCTGGCCGAGCAGACCTGGAGAGAGCTCTGAGGTACTGCACTGGATGCTCCTCCCCAGTGGCATTGAAGGATGGGTCAAATAACAAGAAGAAAAGTATTGCCCTGTCATGGTAATTACTATATCGACTTATCGTTCAATATATGAAAGCTGGAACAATATGTTTTGTGGATCAATATTTACCGTGTGTACAATTTCTTTGCAATAATGAGGAGATTTTAGAGGTATAGAGCCATAGAGGGTTGATTAAATAACTTCTTTGGCCGAATATTGGTTCATTTATTACACTGTTTATTTGTTGCAGCTTATGCGTTTATATAATACTGCCTATTTAAAATGGTTTACTGGGATTACCCTGCTTTATTTTAACTGTGGCAATGGCATAAAGTAGTTTCAATATTATCTTTTATCGCAATATTTATCTGCAGCTATATCTATATCGTGCTTTAATGTCATGTGTTATCATGACAGGCTTTTAAAGTATACCTTAAACTTATCGAACCAACTTACTTTTAATAGTTATCAACAGAAATATGTAGCAGAGATGGAACAAAAAAGTTGCAGTAGTGAGAAAAGCTGGAGTAGAGGGTGGCATAGACTAACGTGGGAGGACAGCGACAGATATGTGAGGAGATGTGAAAATTGGTATAGACAATAGAATTTCTGTCAACTTAGGCTTATATTTATACAACTTTATGCTTTACTCTAACAGACTAAACAGAAAGGCAGGGACAAAGGTGGAAAAATAAGTTTAAATTGAATCAAGTTAAACAATGTAAGTTAATAAAGGCTCAAATTAATTATGAAACACGCATAATTAAACAAGAGAGAAATGTGAGAAAATGCTAATGCCAGTCTGAGAAAAGTGTATAAAGTGTGTGGTGAGGGGTTTTAGAGCCTTAAAACGTATATAATAAGCAAAAAATAAAGCTGGCTACTTTGTGGATTTCGCCTATTGTGGGTTATTTGTAGAACGCAACTCTCGCGATAAATGAGGGACTACTGTAATAACAAAAAGCTGAGCTCAACTGGGATCAACAAGAACAAAACCAAAACTAAGCCAACCAGACAAGAACAGGTGTGTTTAAATCTAACTAACTAACTCAAAATGAACTCAAGAGGGAGGTACTACACTAAAAGATAAACTAAAACTACGAACTTGAGCAATTATAACGAGACAAAAAAACCCAAAAAAAAAACTAAACTGTGCGCACCCAAAATGAAAATATATGTGAAATGTACAAGAAAATAAAGAAAAGTACTGACCCTGTGGAGCAGTGGCAGAGTTATCCACCACACTTTTGTAACATTTTAGTTGTTAAATGCCAACAATTGTGGACAAAATGGCAAAATAAAGTTCCATAATTCCCTCAATCTACTGTACATGTACCTTTTAAACGGAGCCATTTGAGTTGGCCTCCTAAAAGTTTGCAGAAGTCTCCGCCCAGTGCTCAGAGAAGCCACACTCTCAGAGGAAACGTGCTCTGTTAATTTGTGCTGCAGAATACACTGTAGATCTCAGTGCAGCAGCGGTGAGTTAAAGCAGCACTCCACAGCGTCTCCTCCTGGAACAATGCATGCAACATTCATGAGTCTCACACAGCCACTCAGGTAATAAATGCTGGACTCTTTCAAGAATAACCTCAGGGATCTTTTAAGCATTCAAATGAATACAGTGACTATTACATTTGACACAGAAAGCTATGATTACGTTTAGGTACTGACCTGTTTGACTCCCATTGTTAGGTTTTTGCGAGTGACAAAACACCACTTGTATAGAAATATGTTGATAGTAAAGGTTGAATATATGCTTGGAGTATTTCATTAATTTGACCTAGTATGTTCCTTTTGATAAATAAACATATGGGTTTTACTCATAACAATTTTTAATTATTGAATGTGATACACTTACAACACCTATAACATGATTTAATTTTTTTTTTGTTTTTTTGTTTTTTATTTGGATTTGTTGTTCTAGTTGTCAAGATGATTGTACAATTAGAAAGTAGAATGAGCTTTTTCCATTAGGTTGCCATATCCTGCTATACCTACAACAACTGTGTTAGTGTTCTCAAAATTAAGCAGCAAATAGCACCCGAGATTACGATTTTAGCATTTTTAATCAGTTGGAACGAGTTTTAGATATCCTTAGACACACACAATATTTCCACGTAAATTCATAATAATGACTGTGAAGAGATCTAAATATGAGTGTCTATTTATTTTTCTTTCCCCCAAAATGTGTACTTTTGGAGTTTTTGTCCTTGAAATTAAACATACCTTAACTACACTTTGCAAAGCATCCAACCAAGAAAGTCACCTTGGTGCCTGTTAAGACTTTATAATATAAAGAGTTTGCATAAGTAAGGAACGGGACTGTGTTTGTGTATTGTGTGTACAGGCCTCAGATGGCTCAGATATAGTGTTGTAATATATGTGACAGTACGGGTTTCCCTGAGGAGAAGAGGCCAGCTGTGATCTGTGCTTTGTTTGCCCGTGTGCTAAGGAAAACATAGCTCTCCATTACGCATTGATGCAACATGCAGCCAGCGCTTCCAATCTGGCTACTTATCACCTTTTCTATCTCCCTTTCCCCCTCTCTTTCTCTCCTCCTCTGTTTGTTCTGCTCCTCTTCCCAGCCTCTGCCTATTATTTAAGACCAAAACAATAAATAAGTAAGATTGAGTGGGAGGAACAGCCAGGGGAATACAACACAAGGGCGAGAGAATGGGGTAGCAAACAAAGATGAATATATGGTAGTAGCAGAATGAATGGATTGAGAGGAATTTGGTTTGAAAAGAAACACGGAGTCACAGAAGCTAGGAAAAGAACAAGATGTTACGGTGTACTTTTTTCTTCCAGCGGATTTCTGCCTGTTCCTCTCAGTCTAATGAAGTTATCGCTCATCCTTTGTCACGATTCCCACTGTTGCTTTCTTCAAATAAACCTTGCGAAAAGAGATTAGGAAAACTTCTGCACATAAACAAAATATATTTTTCCTCCAAAACTCCAATCTTTGGCATTTTGAGTGCTTCTGAAACCATTGTTAAACTATTGTTCTGTCACACACTGTAGTTTTATTTGAATGTTATGCCTTGTTACTGACTGAATGATTTGTTCTAACAACAACCAGCTTTTTGATTTAAGTTTTAATGATTGTAACAATTGTTTATCTGCGTAATTTGGATTAGATGTCTGCTGATAATAACACAAACTGGACAGAGCATAAAATGGCAAAATACACAACTGTAAGCAACATTTCACCAACATAGAATTTGCACGTCCAAATGTATGTTTTAAAGTAACTTGTTTTAGTTATGAACATATCTGTAAAATAATAATTGCAATACAAGTTTAAGTGTAATGCTATACTGTGAATATTCCATGCAAAACAATAATCTCCATAGAAACAAGCAGGTATAAGATCCCCCACTGGAAAAGTCAGATTGCACACTTTTAATTTGAGTCTAAATCTAGTAGTTCAAGTATGTTTCAAGGTCAGTTTTACAGTATGTTCATCACTTCTTCTGATTTAGTACCAACAAATGTTCAAATGTTTGTAGTTTAGTAAAATATGCACAAGAACAAAGAACATGCAAAGAAATAAAAATTACCATAGCCAGTGTAGCTCTGTGGACAGGTCTACACTGTGGCCCTAGAGAGGTGCTTGCAGGAGCATATTCCTCCTCCACAAGTATCTTTTGTGCTGACAAAGACAGAAACAAAGCATGTGCCCCCGTTCTGAGCCATTTTATGAGGATTAAAGCAGCAGTAGGTTGCCTTTTGCTGCACCGCTGTATCCAGCCCATTACTCCGAGGGTCTCTTAAAAGGGCTATGTTATGTCTTTTTTGTTTTTCCTGTTAAGTGTATTTTTTTTTTGTTTGTTTGTTTGTTTAAAAAAATAACATCAAATCTGGCTTGGTCAATGCAGGTGACATCATCAAACCAGGTTACAGGTTAGATATGTGGAGAGGCGAGCCCCAAAGTAGCTTTTTTTTTTTTTTAGCAATTGAACAAATGCAAGATTTGTTTATTGCCATCCAGTGTAACATTCCAGACAAAGCAATAATATCTCCATGGAAACAAGAATAGTTGTAGTGACCTTGCTCTGTGGATGTTGCAGGGAAAACATATGTGTGTGTGTGTGTGGTTAGTGAGTGTGTGTGTGTGCACCTGCTCCCACTGCTGCCTGCTCATCACATGTAGGACCTGTGCACCAGCAGGTCTCATTTTAGTCAGTGCCATGAGCTCTGTCAGCGACAACAGTCACGGTGAAATACAACAGGCCGCTGCATTGTCGTGTGGAGGTAGACATCTTCCAACACGACAGCCCTGACAGCAGCAAACGTATGTGTTGTGATTTGAGAAGAACAGATTTTCTCACTTTGATAGAGTGTGCCGCGGAGTCTAGAGTGATGCACAAAACACACTGGAGCTGACAGATGTGGTCGCGTGATGAATGGTGCCCAAGTTATGGTGGAGTTGTGAGTTTTGTGAAGTTTGAAATCAACCTGCTCCGTGTTTGTCTTTGAGCTATAAAAGTACTAGTCTTACTTCACACAGAATATATTTGTGCACAATCAATATCAAGAGAATATATTTTACCAAGTCCATTAGGCGAGTGTCTATCCCCAATCCTGCGTCGTATGTTCTGGATATTGACAGATCAATCAATCAAAATGTTGTTTATCCCTAAGGTAATTTAAGCACATAAAAATGGTGTTTGGGTGTTTCTCTTCTTAGCTGCTTTAAGAAGAGAAACACCCAAACACCATTTTCATTGGCTTAGTGGGAGAGCGGCAATGCATATGTTAGACAACTTACATTTTCTGGTTAAACTGTGCACTATGTAACTTTTCTGCTACGTGCTAGTCTCTAAGATGTTATGACTTTGTCTTGAATGTTGCACGCTATGGCATTAAACTTAATCCATTACAGGTGTGTTTACTGTTCAAAAATATTTAGAAAAAAAACATTTGTGCTAATCTGACCTGTAAACTTGACCTGATAGTGCCACCTGCTTGTCTCCATGGATAAATAGGTTTAATGCCGTGCTGTGAACCATCGCCGGCAAAGCAATAACACCTCCATGCAGACAAGTACGTGACAATGACAGATCTCCACCAGAAAAGTTACATAGTGCACCTTTAACCTATTGCACTTCAGCTGTTCAGTTTACCCAATAGTCCAGGATATAAATGTGCTTCGATTGTGAACTTTAGCAGCACCTGTTCATTCTGCTGCTTCTTCTTGTCGTTGTGGTGTGCAGGTGTGTGGCTGAAGTCGGAGGAGACAGTGGCCATGAAGACGAAGAGAGCTGATTTTGTCGCAGCTTATCTGCGCGGGCGAATGATAGTAGCTGGAGGCCTGGGTGAGTTATCTCCTACAGGGCGGCTGTAGGGAACACAACAAAAATAGCATTGGAAAAGGAAATTGAACTTAAAGCGACTATATTATACTATATACAGTTGTTTGCGCTACGTACCGTAATAATATGGTACACTACAGGACCTTTAAATTGATGTAAGAGCAAAAGGTGGGCAAACCTCATTACTGACCTTATAACACTGGATCTAGGTTTAAAACTGATAGACAAAAACATCTGAGAAAAGTTAAGATGCTCGCAAGTGTTCCATAAATGTAATTCAATCATTTCATAAGTATATTGCTATTAGATTATGATGCTTTTATAGATAAATCTCCTCTAGGTGGTCCATGCACGACCTCCTTGTATATGCTATTACTAATGCCATTGCTTTTCCAGGAAAAGTAATCCAGAATGACATTAAACTCTACTATAGCCATGGAAACAAGCAGGTGACACCACAAGGCCAAGTTACAGGAAAAAAAAAACATCTTTAGTTCAACAAGTGCAAGATATATTCATGCCATACTGTGAAACATTTCAAGTAAAGCAATCACATCTTCATGGAGACAAGAAAGTGTCTGACCTTCCATCAGAAAAGTTACATAGTAACACCTTTATCTAAAACATATCATTTATCACGTCTAATGTTACTGTGCGATTAGGTCATGAACCTTCAGCGCTGGACACAGTTGAGGCCTTCCACCCGGAGCGAAAGAAGTGGGAGAGATTGGCTCCTATGACCTTCCCACGCTGCTCAGCTTCCTCCATTGTCATCAAAGATCGCCTCCTGGTGGTGGGAGGCGTTAACCAGGTAATTAAATAACCTAATCACAACAACAATAATTCAATAACAGAGATTATTTAGGATATAAGAATGCGGACACACAAACAGTTTAGGTGTTGTGAATTAGTGCTCCTAATCTTATCATAATTGCACCTATCTTTGTTATGAGGAAGTGGGTAATTGTATTTTGTGAGTCAACATTACCTGACATGTGATGATCCTGTAATGGAAACTTGCTAATGTTTGAAGCTGTGACAGATTGAATTCCAGTTTATCAAAGCATAAAGGCAAAGTAATGCATTTGTTATGATATGTGCTCAGTATTAGATTGAATCCACTAATCATCCTCATCACTAATCAACATCAGCCGGAGATGAACAACAGAATTCATTTGCCACGTCTCCACTGCAGCAGAACTGATACATGAGCGCGTGTGTGCACTGAGTAGACAGGAATAAACAGGCTCTCGTATGAAAGCAAAGGACCATGTTACGGATGGGCCATAAGACAAAAAATGTGTCACTATTTCTTTCCTCGTTTTCGATTGATCGCAATATTCTATTCAGGTTCATTTTTTCCTTTTGAATGCAAATTAAAATAGCTTTCAATCTCATTTACTTAAACATAAAGGATGCAGACTTTTAATGTGCCATTTAAAACTAAAAATAGGCCAATTTCCTCTGAACTCTGCTTTAAACCACCACCACACTGGCTGTAGATCTCGCAGTTCAAAAGACCCAAGCATATCCGTGATGATTAGAAATGTTACATTGAAATCTCTATTTAAATGTGATTAATCACACAGCCCTAATGTTCATATTATGAGTCGTTTAACAATGATTGTTTTTGTTGTACTATTTCTGTGATCACAAATGATTTCCTTAATGAGGGCAATTGTCTTCAAAGTCTAGAAAGATATATTTGTACTAAAGCACACATTAACAGTTTATTTAACTTGTTGAAGAATAACCAATAGAAATGTGTGAGGAAGTTGCACGTTCATGGTTTGAAAGTGTGTTGTTTATGCAGCAGTGTGTTATGAGAAAAGAAAGAGTAGAAAATATGTTTTAAAGTGTCGACGCTTCTGCAAACAATGACAATAAAATATACTGCTTTGAATATGCTCCGAGTCATGTGGCAATGGCACAATCCACTGACATAGTATTGCAGTAACATGTGACAAGAAAGAAAATGAATCTTCAACTATCGGTGGGTTTCAGAGTGATGAAAAACCAGCACTATTGCCGTCACAAATCAGATCCAAACTAAATATTTTATCGTTTGAATAGTCAAAAGTAAGGCTGCAATCAAATGAAAATTGCAATTTGAGAGGGTACATTTATCAAATCTCAAAGACAGCAATTATTTAGATAATAGAATGTCCTCTGCAAAGAGCAAAATACCAGGATTAATGGGATCCATTCATTAGTTCATTTTTCAGTCTTTGTCTCTCTTTGTCTCTCAAATGTTAATGCTTCTAGAGTTCTTTACAATTTGCGTTTTGAACATAAGCCCACTTTTTAAACATATATCGCAAATCTAATCACAACCGCAAAATCTGTCAGAAAAAACCTCAATTTGATTTTTTACTAAAAGGGTGCAGCCCTAGTTAAAAGTCCTCAAAATGGCACCTATAAATAGGAAGCCAAAACTCATGAATATGCCTTGTGCTAATCATGTGTTTTTGAGTTGTCCTAACCATTCTTCGCTGTTTTTTCTAGGTTCCGAGCGCTGCCCATGAAATTCTTTATGTCAAAGAAGAGGAGATCCTGTAATATGATGTGATGGCAGCCTGATTGAATCCAACCAGCGGCTTTCCTCTGTATATGTCCCCTATACCTCTCCTGCAATATGAACAGCCTCACAGCTTAGAGAGGAGGGAGGTGTGCCAATGCCATGCCATGTCACAGATAACAGTGCCCCCTGCTGGGAAATTCACTGAAGCACACTCAAGCACAAAGGAGGAGCTGGCTCTTTCTATATAGCTGTAAAATGTAAGGTAACACTCCTGGATTGTATGTTGTAGTGCATTCATGGAGACTATTTTGTAGCCTATAGCTCTCAGCCTATAGAGTTATTAGCACATATGCAGCCCTCTCTGATTTGTTCATGTTTATTTGTGAACCATCTGCGTGCTGAATTAGAGCCTCTCACCGCCATATTAAGAGGTTTCGTGATAACTTCGCTCTCAAATGCACATTGCACACTGTTGAATCACAGTTTTATAGCTGATAGAATTCCTGGATAGTACTAAGAAATGTCCAAAATATTCTCAGAAAATTCAAATGAAAACAATACATTTATTTATAGATTTTGTAAAAAGTTACATGTGACTTTTGTTTTTTGTACTTGATGCATTATGTTGATATTTTGCCATGTAGCTGGGGTTAGCGTATCAAACTGACGTGTGATTTGTTGTTATTTAATTATATTTATTGTGTATAAGAACATCATTTAAAGCACACCTGCTTGTCTTCATGAAGTTTTACTGGCATATTGCGGAACATTCCAGGCAAAGGAATAACACTGATGCATTGAGACAAAATGTTAGACCTTCCAGCAGAAAAGTTACATAGTATATCTTTTAATGTGTGGCTGATTTATGAGACTTCCTCGTACCATAACACCATTTGTCCGATGTTGCTGACAGTTAATACGATTCTTTGATATGCATGAAAATTTGAAAGTTAAAGTTTGCGCAGTTAGAATTTATATAAGATGCATACTTTTGAATAGTATGGAAGATGACTGTGATGACAAAAAGAAAAAGAAGCAGCAGAAGATGAAGTAAGCACAGTTTAAATACATAAGCAGCATTTTGTGTAGTGCAAAAACTGTTACATTTTTGTATCTGTGACAATCACTGTGCAATTAATGCCATCCCTAATTGTAAAACAAAACAAAAACAAAAAAAGCTACAAAAAAACAACTTGTGTAGGAACAGGTTGTTCTGCTATGATTCTGCAGCAATACACTTTTCTAGTGCTGTGAAATGTGCTGTGTAGTGCTAAAACGTCCAAGTCTCCCTCTACTGGGTAACTGTGGGCCTGATATTGTGGCACAGGAAGTATAAGGTAATCCATCTTCCAAACTTTCTTCAAGTAACTCATGTCATACAGCCTCACGAAACTTGTACTACTCAGAATATAAACTGATATTCTGTCTAATAAATGCAACGTGTTTATATCCCGTTTGTCTTATTCTGTGTCCAGTGCAGTATGGCTCAAGACTAGCCCCTCTCTGAAGACTTGTGTAAGGCCATTATAACCAGGAAACACCTGCGCCAACACACTACTATTTTTACTCCTGGCCTAAAAACAAAGAAGACGGTTTCCTTTTAAAATTTGTCTTGTCTTATGCTTCTAATGTGTGAAATTGGGCCAAAACATTATGAGCAAAATACACAAAAGTACACTAAGAAAGCAAGCAAGAGTACATCTTTTAGCACAATTTTTAATACATAGGTTCATTTTCAAATACATTATATTTAACTTTTGATATAGGTGGTATTTATTTGTGGTATTTCTTATTCCCTAGAAGAGTAGTAGTGGTCATAGTTGTAGTACTTTAGTAGTATAAATGTGAAATGTATAATCTTATTGTCATCCAGAAGTGGTAGAACCTTCTTAACCTGAAAACCTTGCTCAGATATTAAAATGCCCCTCTCTGCCTTCAAACTTACTCGTGTTATCCTCTAGGTGGCAGTAATCACACAGAAAACACTTGGATATTCAACCATCTGGGGAAATGATAAATGAGGTTGTTGGCTGTACATCTTTCACGGCATAAACCAGGAAGGTAAATGATTTATACTTCACAGTTTGAAATAGGATTAGCTTACATCTTGCTGTAAGGTTAGGGTTAAAAATCCTTGAGCACAATAACGGTGTGCTCACAAGTTACATAATCATTAGTAAGGCTCTTTGGATAATAGTTTTTACTCTGAATGAGTAAAGTAATGTATGAGCCTATTACTGTAATTCTGGCAAAGTGATTCAGGGTACACATGTCCGGTACTATAGGTGATATTTGGTTACCTCAGGAGATAGTGACTAAAGTCGTAGTTGATAAAGTATTGTCATTGTATTATTGGATTGGCAGAATTTGTTGCTGTTGTCGGTTAACCTTTTATATAAGCAGTGATGGGAAAAATGTATAGTAATAATGTGTATTTTGAGTAGGTTAACTGTATTACTCTATTGGTATTAACTGTATACTCAATTTGGTATTCAAAACACAGTTAATTTTCTAAAATGTGAGGATTTCTGTGGTACTTGATCATGTAATTCAGGCTTCAATCAGTATGGTATTAGTAAAAAGAGAGAAGAAAACACACTTTTGATCACTGTGTTTGAGTGAGTCTGCCTTTACAATAATACTTACTTAATTACCTTGGTTCTCATGGGTCAGATGGTTGTTAGGTGTCAGGAACTACTGTTGCAAACTCGTTTTCCCATTCACTTGCGCTGTGTTATAGCCGGAGCTGAAAGCAGAGCATCAGTCAGCTTAGTCTGGTCTGAACTGGCATGGTATAATGCGTTTGGAAATTGGATTATAACAGTTGAGTTTACATTTTTCTTTTCTTGTTTTGGACTTTGTTTTATTTTAGATGTGGTGTTGTTGTTGTTGTTTTTTTTAAGTTCTCTACTGGGGATGTAGCAATGCATTAAATTACAAAAATATGACAGTATCCATTGCGGAAATCCAGTTTTGTAACAGTCCACTTCAACCTGAGTGGCGCAGTTATTGTACAGAGAGACATTTATAGGCAAAACTTTACACTGTATTTTAAATTGTAATTGTGATTGTGATGGCATCAAATCAGGAACTGAACCTAGCTATATAGTTGAACCTTCATATGTTTTTCTTTCTTCGTAATAAAATGTGCAAACTTGTAGAAACATTGGGAAACACAGGTCCAAAAATTAATATGGCAGTGTCCTGGTTTATTGATTTTTCAGTGTATTTTGACTTCTGTTCTCAAAAAAGTTCATATTTCAAACCTCTTATATAAGTGTATTTGTATAGTCTACTATGTAACAGAGTGTAAAGGCTGTGGGGGAAAGTCAAACTACAGTAGCGGACAGAAGATAGTGTGTTACCTTTGATACAATTCTCTATTTCCATTCATTAACTTCATAGGGTTTTAATTAAGTATTTACTAAGCATGAATCATTCTTAATAAACAATTTGCTTATTATAAATTAAATCTTTGTTCAAGCTTTATTATGGCTATAATAAAGCTTGCTTCCTTTCTTTTTCAGAGACATGTTTGCAAATTAGTTACACAGTTATTCTTATACAGATGAAGTGTCTTGCGCAGAAACATAACGACAGTACATGAGTAAAGTATCTACTACGGGTGGTCGCTACTTATATAAGCTTTTAAAATCTATAACAAGGACCACAAATGTATGTTATAGTAAAGTTCACAGATTAACTTTTCACTTTTGTAAAAATATTAACCGTGTTTTAATTTGTTGCATGTTTGTATAAAAATACAACCATATTTTAATAACGTGAGTCTGTTCAAAAAGATAAATCTGATGCACTGATGACAGATATGCAGTGACTGGGGCGGTACAGAAAAAATTTCTGATGCTGATATCACCAATCATCTACCACTAGTTTCAATTCTTGACCTCCTGATTGGTTGACTGATCTGAGTCTAATCTGAGCAACACGATATCAAAGCTATAATTATAGAAGACTGGCCCCACTCACTTTCTGACCTGACACAAACTGGCTCGTCTGTGAGGGGGCAGTGATGTCTGCTTAGGGTAATGGGTGAGCTATGCAGAGGTGCTGGAGGTTACTCTTCACCTGCCCATGGAAACACACACAAAAACGTCCTGCTATAATAACACGTCCCACGGGTTGATGTTTGCTCCACTTACAACAGCACGTCCATGTTACAGAGTTTGCGACTCAATAAGTAACCTGCCATTATCACATCTTCCTGTCTGACTCTGGCCTCTGCTGTCCTGCGAAAGGTGACACTCATTCTATTACATGGCCGAGGGGTCAGAGGTCAGCACATTTTCCATTTATATTCCTGTTTTACATAGTGCATGTGAAGGTGTACTGCTACCTGCTTGGTTCCATGGAGATTTTATTCCTTTGTGTGGAAAATTTCATAGCATGACATTAAATATTTCTATTTCATTTATTAAATCTTTATTATTCAAAACATGCATTCCAGCTGTGAGCGTAAATGACTGGTAACTTGGCCTGGTGCATAGATAAGTTTAATGCCACATTGGAACACTCCAGACAGAGCCATAACATCTCCATGGAGACAAGCAAGTGGGGGATTCTCCACCTGAATAAGTGCATATCATATTTCAACATTACTTGCCTGCGTACCCATATATAAACATGTTGAAATCAAATATTGATTTTACTGCTGACTTTTTTAACAAAATACATTTTGTGCATACATCTTATCAATGTTAATTAATCAGCCAAGAATATTTGTTTGTTTTGTTTAACAATAAGGATCTACAAAAAGTATCATTCAGCAAACAGAGTTTTAAATGAAGCTGCTGCAGCCTCAGAAATATGAGTAGAGTGCTCACTCATAGTCATCCACTGTACCCTGGTCTAGATAAAGCCATGCCATTCACATATTTCCAGTCACATGGTGCTAGCATGTGATTGTGATAGGAAACAATACCTAATGGTTATTGTTGCCATTACCTGCACCCAAACTCAATGTCAGCTCACAGTCATGGAAAAATTAGAGCACCAAAACAATGCTGTGAGTCTGACGTACAAAATATTAATATTTTATTTCAACGTATGTGGCAGAGAAACTTTTGTTTTGACCTTCTGCAGATGCTGACCCTCCTTTTGACAGAGAAAATTCCAGGTGATCAGTTTTCTCTATGTTAACCAAACAAAACACAGTACAAAGTGGTGCATACTGTGTGAGTAGCAGAAAGACTGGAGCAGAGAGGCTGGAGGAGAGTGTGTGGACAGCCATTCATCCTGAGTTAGGGGAACACATCCAACTCTCCGACATTCTTCTGGGCTCAAAGAAGCCCTGGGACACAAGTGGCCCAAACTGGCACAAAGCGCCTGACGTTGCCAGGGACAGCAGCTCTACCCAGGCCGCTGAGGCCCTTGCCGTGTAGGCTTTCCTTCTCACCTCACTCTCTGGTTCAGAAGAAGAGCCCGGGAATATGAGTGTTCTGAAAAAAGCTTGATCTTTCCGTCCATAAATGGTTGATTTTGAACCAATTTTAGCAGCCATCTTACCATTGTAATGAAACAGTACCTGGGCAATATCATGGGTGCTAACACTCAAAGAAATCCTCTTAGCCTCAAATCTTCTTAAGGACAACCCGTGAGTTTCCATTCTCTCTGACAACATTCCAGCAGTCAGACCTATACCATTAACACTTACGCTAATTTCTTTTGCTGAATGCCAATAAAACATTTCATACAGGTTATTTGGATTGAGCAACAAAACATTTTCCATTGGAAATCATTTGACGGATATGGCATTATGTTCTCAGAGTCTCATTCATGTAAATGTCATCACATACAGCTCCAGTTCAAAAGGATCTGTAAGCTGCTGTGCTTAGCCACAAGCATAAACCTCTTTGAGTGAAGGTATGGAATACATAAAGATCCTTGATGATTGTATAGAAGACATATCTGTCTATCACATGCTATTTGCCCTCAACAAATACGCTTAAAAAGTTAATACAGGCTCAAAACATTAATATTGACCCTAACTGGCCTTGACTTCACTAATGGTTTTAAAAATGAAGATCATATTTTATCAGAATGGTTCATATCCCCTCACTCACAGCTGGAGGACTTCTAACTGTGGGTTCATATCCGCTCACCCACAGTTGGAACCCCTCAAACATATTCCATAAAAATGAACCTATCCTTGAACCCAGGTCACTGACCTAGTATACAGTCACACTGTTTAAAGACAGGGAATATACACCTACATAATCTAGGAGTAATGGGACGAAAAAGTGCAACGGAAATAATAATTTTTAAAACGTTAACCTCCAGACCACACCGGCAGTTAACTAAAGGTTTTAATACAACTTCGTTACATCACAGTTTGGGACTAAAGTTAAAAACAAACTTTACTGGGACAGTTGTAGGGCTAGTTTTGGTTTTAGACATTAGTTCCTCCTTATAAATGTTTAAATAATACATTATGGCAAGTATAGGCATGGAAGGATGCCTGGAACATGTTCTTTATTGACTTTTGCATGGTTACATGTGATGGGCTGATGGAGAGTGTGTAATGGAAGATCCTGGTGTCTTGATGCTGTTGATGGGATTTTTCTTGTCCTCTAAACACTGCTGATGCTGATGACTGATTCAAGGTCCTTCCTCTCTGTGAGATTTTCAAACTCCACTGAATGTCCACACTGCAGCTGATGCTGTGTAGCAACAGGTTTGCATCTCCTCTGGGTCATTATTAGCACTGTAACACTGGGGGCTATAGTGAACATAGATGTGAACAGATGCATGCTAGGAAACACTGTCAGGAGAGATGGAAGCAGCACTGCAAGAGTCAAAACTGTACATTTGACTTAAAGTGAAATCTATCATGCTTAGAATGTTGTGCCGCTCCATCTTCAATGTTTGCACTTGTATTGTCATATAAAAACGAGAACTTAATAAAGTAAGAATTGATTTAAAAAAAGGAAGAGCCCAAAAATAAAGATGATTCCACATTAAGCAGGCTAAGAGGAACAGGTCTTCTTTGTTTGAAATAAACATAGAATATAGGGTAATAGGGTGAAATCTGGCGTGACCAAAAAGGCGAGAGTGTGTCCTGTATAACAGTAAATGAAAATAAGAATAAAACGGAGACTTGGAGCAAAAACATATTTTGGTAAATGTGTGACCATGTTTCCTCTTCAAGCTCGTTACTCAGTCAGCCTGTAAGTTCATCTATTGAGAAATCCAGGGCTATTGTTAAATTAAAACTCTGATCTGGGTCGTGATAGTAAATTAGCAGCTTGTGGAGACTGGCACCGCGCGCACTTAAGTTTCCACACATGGGGCAGAGAGGGAGACGAGAGGCTGAGCTGTGTGGGGGTGAGGGGAGGGCTGTACGTCAGTGGAGAGTGGAGGGAGGGCCCGCCTTGTGGATTCGTGGCCCCCTGCACCGGACGGCGGAACTGTAGATGCGCAGGAAGAAGCCTTGCGGAGGGGGCCACTTGACTGTGCAAGGTAACGGCTTTGGGACGCATCAAGAGGGAGGGAGGGTTAACCATTAACCGCGGATAACTATTAAGGCAGCTGTGCAGAGCCGGTCCTTGGAGCGTGTGTGCGCACCGGCTTCCACATCTCATCCTGAAGGCTACGCGATACCAAGAAGCGTGGTTACAGCTGCGGAGCCTTGTGTTATACTGTTCAGCACGCCAGGTAACTAACTACTCATTTAATTTAGTCCGACACTTGTTCAGGTCAGGCATCCAAATGCAATTTGATATTTGATTCACTGCTGCGCATCAACTTCAAGGCAAGTGCGTAACAGAGATAAATGCCTTACAATATAAGAGGCGTTCACTCAGCCTTCATTCTCATGTGTTCCCCACTCGTGGGCCTATGGCAGTGACACGGACTCAAGCCGGGTGCTGGGACACGGAGCCCTCTGGCCTCGCTTAAATGAGCAGTAGAATAGAAAGGAGGGCTTGCCTATTCAGCGCTGACCAGGGGAGCACTAATTTACGCCTTTGCTATGTTGAGTTCGGCCGGTATTGGTCTTGACTACTAAGCAGAGGATTGTTTCAGAAACTAAAAGCCGAGGCTGCGTGCGGATGTCGCAACATGCGGGTAGTGCATGCTGCGTCAAGACGCACAGTTTAGTCGGAAGCACTTTAGGCTTGATTTCAATATAGGACTATCCACATTTTACCTATCGGTCAGCTTGGGGCATTTTCAAGTGGGCTGTGCGTAGCAATCAATCCTAATGCATCGGAATGTTTAAATTTTTGTGTTGGTTTGTTGTGTGTTTTGTCCGTGCGTTTGAGAGTGCAGCAGAAGGAAAACGTTTGACTTTAATGTGCATCGACAACATTTACATCTCCACCACTGAGAGAGATAATTTAAAACGGTTACTGTTTCGTTATGCCTTCTAGTTATAATTAGGCTCAGTTAAATATATAGTTAGTTACAAGAAGCAGACCAACAGTTTTATTTTGAAATGACTATTGCTTTTGTGGAGTAGTGAATTGAAACCGTTGTCACTTTCCTAGAAGATGCAGCGGCATGTTTTAGAGTAGAGTAGAAATTGTTTTACTATTATTAGGTACCAGGAAGCATATCTGGGATGTTTGACCTTACATTGACGTCACTCACTGTTACCAGTGTGTAATTTACGTAAGAAAAACTAGTCTTCCTGACAGAATAACGTCTTTTAGTTTATTTGTAACACAGACTACTTATGTATAGGCCTAAACCTTATTCTAGGCTATTGTTTGTTTCACATCTTTCACTTAGGGTTGAAGTGATGAACTGCTAGGACCCTTATTACTAATGGTCAAAAATGTAATTGTCATCCATAATGGGCCATGTGACTAAAGCCCACAAATAACTCCTTCATTGTAGTAGTTAAATAAACATCATTTTTGTTTGTTCTAATTTAACAGACTTGTGTCAAACCAGACTAAATCCAGATCTTTTTTTCCAGGTAACTGCTCTATGTGGTTTGGGGCTAATTTTCCATAACTCGGTAATTCAATCCTCCTCCTGCAGTCCTTTAAATATCTCCTGAGAGGACCTCCCAGCAGCCACGTGTTGTAAGGTGAGACCCTCCCAGTCGCCCATGCTCACTGGGCTGTGAGCAGGACCAGTGTGCACTGCTGTCTGACCAGTTCACACCTGACTCAGTCTGGGGTGGACTCTCAGTGACTGGAGGAGATTTCTGCTTTCAAGCCTATAGTTTCAATCAGTCTTCATGCCTTTTTGTATTTGTGGCTAGCCTGACCTGTGGATTTTGCAGTGAATGGAGAACTTACTGGTTCTACTGCCGAAGCACCGTCAGGAACACGGCAGATGCTCTACTGCATGTGCCTTATTGCAGGTTTTTTTTTCTACAGAGCACTTTTCTCTGTCAAGAGTAACCACCTCTACCATTTAGCCTTTTAATGGGATAAACCAGTTTGTGTGGCCAGGTTCAAAACCAGAGCAAAGGGCCAGAACCATCCTTGAACTGTCAAAGGGCTGACAAGGCGAGCATACCATTTTGATTAAGTCAATAGTTTTCCAAAGGCTTCCGCATGGTACTTTGGTCGAAAGATCAGGACAAACTCCCCGACATGGACATGTCTTCTGGGGCCATTGACGTGAAGAAGGAGGGAGGCGCACTGACACCAGCCTACCTCAACTCCAACTGCTCAGTCCACCCGGTCATCCTCACCAAGGACCCAGACGAGCTAGCTCCAGAGACTGGGGGTGAGTTTGAACTCAAAGAAGTCACATCATTCCCTGAAAGAGTCAATGAGAATGAAGAGGATGAAGAGAGGTCAGACATTGTGGTGGCCATGGAGTGCCTGGCCAATGCAAAGGGCCAACGTGAGGAGGACGCTTTGTTAGAGAACGCCAGCCAGAGCAATGAGAGTGATGACACCAGTATGGACCAGAGCCCGGAGCCCCCAGCACCGCTCAAGGAGACATCCTTCTCCATTGGACTGCAGGTGGTCTTCCCTTTCCTGCTGGCTGGCTTCGGGACAGTGGCAGCTGGGATGGTCCTGGACATTGTACAGGTAAGTCATTTTGAATCTAAAATTGTTCATGAATAATGGTTATGGCAATGTATTAGGGGTATTTAAGGCAATATGAAGAGTTTTTATCTTTGGTGGCTACTAAAATGTTGTAATAGTTAATTCAATGTTTTCTTTATCTTTATCAGCACAGCTGGAAGGTAGCATTAAATGCCTGCACTCACATCCTCGGTTTGGGACATAGAGAGATATTTCATCACAATACTGTAAAGGTTAAAATATCTGTTTAGTGTCACTTGTATTTCTCAAATCACTATATTAGTTAGTTATATTAGCTCGTTCTCAGGGGAACTGGTTTGAGTGAGCTGTAGTATGTGCATGTGCATGTATGTTACAGTAATTATATGAGGTTGACACATATCGTATAACATCACACAATCTCTTGAGGGTCATGTAAATAAAGGGCAGTGTTTATACTGATATGACACATTTACATTAAAATTTTTCAATAATTAAATGAACTGTTGCACTAGTTTTAGTATGTATAGTGTGCCTTGGACAAACAAATTCCATAGAACAGGCTGTAACTGACTAAGCTGAGAGGTCATAAGTGACGAAGTGTGATGAAGATAGAGCTGTAGGTGTCAGGCTGCCCAGAGACAGTGCATTCTCACTGACACCAACATGGAGGAGCACAGCACCCAGCTCAGAGAGAGGAGAAGAGAGTGTTTTTGCACCCCTTATAAGGCATCTCATAGCTTCAAACAAACAAACAATAATGTGGTACTGCAGTCTGTGTCACCGTGTGGTTAGGTATTCTCACTAATCCAGGAATGCAGAGGTTTGAGGTCAAAAGTGTTCACAGTGCCTCCACTTGGACACCACGCTGCTCCAGTCTCTCCACTTTCCAAAACATTAGGAAATTTTGTTAAAACGCAAAAGGAGAAGGTGTAGTGCCCACCCTTACGCCAAAGCCCACTATGATCAGCCTTTTGTTAAATGATAATCATGCTAAAACAGTTTGGCCCTAATGACCCTGAAATGCTGACTAAGCTAATCTTCCCAACCTTGCGGTAAAGTAATTGTCTATTACTATATTTCACTCTCTCACCGCCTTAGGTTGGTGATAGTTACACAGTTTGAGTACCTTTAAGGTGTTTTTCTGATCATTCAGCTTTGTGTCTTGAAAGGCATTTGGCATTTCTCTCTAATATATATATATTTTTTTGCACAAAATGTGACCCCTTTAACATTGGTCACTTGACAACACGCTGAGGGAGGGCTTGGCCTCATTCCCACTAGAGGCTGGCCCAGATTGGATTCAAACTGGTATAGAGAACTGAGGTTTCAGCATAGTTCTGCTCAGTGACTTGGCAGAAGACTGACTCAAAAGTATATATCCCCACCAAAAGCAGTAACACTCATGACAGTGGGACTCAGAGGTTACTTCAGCAAAAGTTTTCACATAGTTTCTAAATATCATGTCTCAACCTACGTGGTGCTGTGTCTAGACATAAAACAACAAAATAAATTGGAGTCTCACCCTCAAAAACAAACCGTTTAAAATAAAGGGACCAGTAAACAGGAAATCATAGTAGACACAAAGCTGTGGCACAGGCCAAGCGTCTGCTGCCCACTAGACACTGTTTACGTCTGACCACATCCACTTGGTGGCTTGTGCATCAGAGCCACTGTAAAACCAGAGTGTGGGCTGTGTGTCTCAAAGTGATGCATTATGTCTACTGCATGATGTCTAACTTGAGTTTCTGACTGATCTCAAGTTAAGAAAAGACACTAGACTTTCACTAACTGGTACAGGTTTCGAAATTATCCCAAGTGTCAACCTACAACATGCTGCTTATCGTGCTGAAGATGTGAATGACATGGGTGCACTGGAGAGGTTTGAAAATGTATTCAGGATATTGGTTACTTAACTCCTCATAGAGATTAACCCAGATCCACCTGCTTGTTTTGCAAACTCAAACTGCAGATGAAACCACCCCCGTCTTGTGACGTCCGTACCATCTGTGATGCTACCACAGTCATACTGTCTTTACATAACATCAGTTTCAGCTTCCCACTCTGTATGGCAAGTATAGTCACCACATATAAAAAAAGGACATGTTACTCAACTGGGCAACCTGACCCTTGTGGGGCGTACATACCAGAGCTCCTATAGGTCTGTACACAGAGGACCTGGGGTTGACCAGTTAAGTTCCTAGAACGGAGGAGGTGGCCATGGGAAGGGAGGGCTGAATTGGCCTTCAGCCAGCGGTCCATGGAGACAACAACATATATCACCACAGGGAGCAAAGAGAGATGGTGCCGAGACAGCAGCAGAGAGGCACAGAGGAAGGCTGAAAACATGCAACATTGAAAGACAGGAGAGCTGTTCACAAGAGCCTGCTTGGCTTAACATTTGAATGAGCTGTGTGTAGTATATTGATGTGTCAGGATAGGAGTGTAACCCCCAGTGCAGCCTGTAGGACTATACTTCTAGTAGAAATGTGGAGAAAGTGGAGACAGAGGGAGGCATCAAAGAATGTGGGCCAGACGTCAGGTCCTCTTTTCCTACACACTTGTGTCCTTCTCTGTCCTGATGTGTCAGCATGGCTAAGTATTGATTTAGCTCAGGATATACCAGAGAGTAAGTGCTGTGGGCCTATGAGACCTGGTCCAAAGACAGGCAGTTTTACTGGGCAAAAATCAATGACCTGCATCTCTGTAAGCGCATAGTTTTTGGCAGCAGCACAGCATACCACAAACCTGCAATCAGCACATGCACTCTAAAGGAGGCTCAGCTGCAGAATATCTAGGATGATTATATCTTCTAATGTTTTACCTCCAGTGTTTATTTCCCAGACCTTCCTGACTTTGTTGCGGAACTTTAAATGTATTATTGTAGGTTTTACCACATTGCAAGTATAATGTTGCTTGTGCAGTGGAAATGCTCCATGATTCATGGTGCACAGGTCCACACAGATTGGGTCCAGTTTCCTATAGGATCAATAATGTAGGTCACATAAATGCCCTGCTCCACTCCCAGAGACCCCTGTGAAGACACTCTGCTTCTGTTAAATGTCTTTTGTTTTTGTCTGTTTGTGCAGCACTGGACTGTGTTCACAGAAGTATCGGAGGTCTTCATCCTGGTCCCGGCGCTGCTTGGTCTAAAGGGAAACCTGGAGATGACTCTGGCATCTCGACTCTCCACAGCGGTGAGGCACACACTTATCACCTGCTTTAGTCAACATTACTCAATCTATTACCCTGAGAGTGACCCTCATTAGGCTGCAGGGCTCAGAGGTTGTTTTGCCAAAGGTAAACTAGCTTTTGAACACACCTGATAGCAATGTCCCCCTCCCTTTGCATTGACCTTTGTCTTTACCTGGACACCCGAAGGTTCAAAAAGTACTTATCTTCTTTGTTATTCCCAAGATCTACACATTTCTGTACTAAACTGCATTGACAATGCCACCAAACCAGTTGTTATCTTCACATCAACAGCATCCCAAACCTGTTTGAATGACTGATGGATTTAAAGCTTTACTTGTAAAAACATGTTTTTAATGAAACAAATTCTTTTTTCCAGCAAAGCTCCATGACATTTTGTCATGGAGCTTTTACCTGACCACTTGGGGTAGCCCATGGTTGTTTAGTCAAACACTCAGCTATATAAGCACTGTTAAGTTCAGTTTCACGTTACTAAAGTTAAAGAGGTAGCACACAATTAGTCAGGTGTTCATTTAAAGCACAGCAATACTCACATTCTTTCCACTGGCCTGTGGAAAACAACTGACAAAGCTGATTAGCATTGCTAACTGTGGCCCACAGCATGAATCTACGATTATCACATTTGCACGGAAACTCTTCACTTTTATCAAATTGGCGCGCTTGTAGTCTGTGAAGTCTATGAAATCTGAACATGGTGCTTTTAAGAAAAGCTATACTCTACATTAAACTCCATGTATTTGCATCAGATATGTTTCTAAACACACCATATTTTATTGTTAGTGTCAAAGTAGGTCACTGGCAGATCTGGTACTAAAGTTCTCCACTTCAACACAACCAAGTTTCTTTCCCCATCACTGCTAATTATCAGCAGATTAAGAACACTACAAGTTTCCTAATGTGCTTATTACTGGGGAAAAATCTTATACAGTCACTCGGGTTGACTAAGGGAGGTTTGACTTCACCTGCTCTCATTCTTTTGGACTTTTTCCAGATTTTCTGTTTTTTCCATTTATTGCAAATTTAATATTTGAAGTCTTCTAAACACATAGTAGCTGTCTACCAAACAACATTTCCAAGGAAGCAACCCAGGGCATATCAAATATATGTAATGTGACAATTGTTGATCACATCTTTATAATGAACATTTATACATTTTTGTTATCTTTTCTTATTTCCTTGAGTTTACCAAGGAAGTTTACCAGCTCATAGTGGTACAGCCAGATTGGAAGACAGAGATCGATGACAGCTAGTGAACTGAACCAACAACCCTCTATCTATTCATGAGCCTCCTGTTGTAGGTGACATTTTTAGGACTTTTCACCATTCAAAAGATTTCATGCTTTGCTTATTAATGCCATCAGTCTTAATCTTTCAAAATGTTTGAAACCCATATTATATTAATAAATAGTACTTTTAAAATAGTATTAAGCAGCTGGTTCTTTTTTTGAACACAGAGCCAGTATGTGACAGATCCCCGGATGCTGGAGTTCCTAATGCATATGTAAATAATGACACAGAGAAGGCAGTTTCTCTGTTAGTGTGATTGTGGACAGGCTGGTGGATCAGTGCTCTGGGCAAACAGGGAGCCACTGTAGCCACAGCCACTTGAGCAGAAGACGAGAGCGTGCGCGAGTGTGCCAGAGGACAGATGAGATAAGTGCTGCTGGCAGCATCAAAGCAGCTTTGTCCTGAGAACTGTCATGTTTTTGTTCTGCTGGCTCAAAAGACAACAAACAACAAGCCGTCCACTGACACCCGCGCACATGGACGTGTGCACGCTGCAGTGTCTGACCCATGTGTGCTCTTCTGCCCCAGGCTAATATCGGACAGATGGATACCACTAAGGACATGTGGAAGATGATCATGGGAAACCTGGCCCTGATTCAGGTAAAGACTTCTACAGTCAGCTGTTTATGTCCTCCGCACAAACCTGCTTATAGTCCCCAATGAAGTTAGTGCAGGAATCACATAATGACATGACTTACTCAGTTACAGGAGCAGATGAATCATGGCTCAAATTACACATAGAACGGCAGCAAATAGACTCTCCCCACCACATTTATAATTCAAACTATCAGGTCATTGGCTCAAATCTGGGGCTAATATCTATCAAAAAGAATACAATAGATCAATGTAATCACTTTATATACCATATACCTGTTTGTTTCCAATCAGTTAGGCTTTTTCATAACACTTCATGAGTATAGTAAATACTACGACTAAACACTGAAACTCTCTCTGTGCTTCCCAAATCAGGGTCTTTTCTTTGATGCAGTAACTCATAATAAATATGGCTGTGCCTTATGTGGCCCTGTGATGCTCTTTGGTTGTGTACTTACATAATATCAGCCTTAGTTCCACTTTTAACCGTGCTAGCAGACTATTTAGGGTCAGCACGCACTCTCACGGGGCACGTTGCTGCTCTTATTACTCTCTGATATTCAAGTCTGCATGTGTAGGGCCTAAAATAGTCAGATGGGTGCTCCATAATGTAATTGCATGGTCACTTGACTGAGCCCGTGATTCTGTTCAGGTTCAGGCCACAGTGGTGGGCTTCCTGGCGTCCATCGCTGCAGTGATCTTTGGCTGGATCCCAGAGGGGCACTTCAGACTGGGCCATGCTGTGCTGCTGTGTGCCTCCAGTGTAGCCACAGCTTTCATCGCCTCTCTGCTGCTAGGTAAGTGTACTACTCCAGTCACGACAGTACAACATCAGTGATAGCACACATTCTCTCCAGCACTCTTCACAAATGTGACCTGTCTTCCTTCTCTTCTAGGGCTTATTATGATTGGAGTCATCATTGCATCCAGGAAAGTTGGCATTAACCCAGATAATGTGGCTACTCCCATCGCTGCCAGCTTGGGAGATTTGATCACACTGTCCCTCCTCGCTGGGATCTCCACTGGACTATACAAAGAACTAGGTAAAGACATAAACGTGTCAGGAATCATTATTCACTTTAATAAATTTTGAAAAATAATGTGGAATATTTCAAAAACACCTAAATATGAATGCCCTCATGCGCACTATGTATCAGTCACCAGAGTTGACTTGAGTTTGTATATACTTACTTTGTGTGTACTGAGCAGCTATTTCCATCCCACCATATCTTGTCGATTTGTGGTAGCAAAATCAGCATCCCTATGTCCATAAAACATTGGCACTTTTCTGAAGCCACAAACACACTTGTGTATATGTGACTCTAAAAGATTGTGAACTGTGCTCATGCAACTGCAAGGTACTATACTGAGCTGATTTGGCTTATTTTGGGTCAGACACACAAAAACACAGCTGGTGTCTGGTGCTCTCACACATTCCCGCAGTGCTCTGTCTGCTTCTATGAGATATGAGGCACACTCATAGCCAGTGAGGCAGTCACACTGCCTCCAACAGGATATCTTTCGAACTTAACTAATTACTATATTTACATGTTTAAATTAATAAACTCTCATGTGGCTTATTCTATATAGCATAGTAACAAACATCATAACAAAACAGTTGTTCATGTTGTGCACAGAGTACAATGACTATGCCAATCCTCTGGTGTGTGCGGCGTTTGTGGCCATGTGTCCGCTGTGGGTTTTCATAGCGAGGAAAATCCCCTCCACCAGAGAAGTGCTCTACTCCGGCTGGGAGCCAGTCATCATCGCCATGGCCATTAGCAGGTGCAGTACTGCAGGGTGTACGGGCTTAAAATGTTAGAGGCATCATTATTCATTTATAGTTTTCATTCCCAGTGTTGGGGGTCTGATACTTGATAAAACTGTTACCAATCCAAACTTTGCTGGCATGGCAGTCTTCACACCAGTCATCAATGGTAAGTGGCTTTTGACCTCAATATAAAAATTCAAATGTTGTTTATAGCACATATGAAAAAGATACTGTATTCATGGGTTTCAAGCTATGGCAACCACCTTTTGTGGTCACAGCTATTAAGCAATTCAAATCAAAATATCATATATTGAGGAAAGGTCCTCACTGGGTCTTCACAAAGTCCTTCAAATCAGGAAGGTTTGTCTGATGTCAGGCATAGGGATTTTTTCCTGATTTGAAGACTTTGGTAACAGTCCTCTATTGTTATAGCAACAGTGAAGTTCCAATCAAAATATTCTAATATTATTGCTATATTTTTAATGGAGAAAGGTCCTCACAAAATTCTTTAAATTAAGAGGAAGTAGGATGAAATCCTAATGCCTGAAACCCATTAGTATATTTTACAGTGCAATCTAGCTTAATAACGTAAATGATCATTTGTATTGTGGGTTTGATGTGTCCCAGGTGTTGGAGGTAACCTTGTAGCAGTCCAGGCTAGTCGGATCTCCACGTACCTCCATATGAATGCTTTACCCATGGGGGACCCAAACCCTGCCCCCAGGAAGTGCCCTACACCATGCACTACTTTCTTTGGCTCCAGTGAGTGAGGAATAGCAGTATTGTTGTTATTTTTATTTTTATTTTTTGCTTTACACATGTTTTTCTGCAGCTGTGAACTCCCGCTCAGCTCGAGTGCTCTTCCTACTAGTTGCTCCAGGACACCTGGTCTTCCTCTACACCATTAATTCACTGAGGGGTGGGCACACCACTCTCACACCTATCTTCATTTCCTTCTATCTGGCTGCTGCCTTGCTGCAGGTACGTGCATGCCTCCAGGACCATAGCCTCTGTCTATGCTATCAGTCTGACAGTTTGTGTTACAGGTCATCATCCTGCTCTACCTGGCTGAGTGGATGGTCCACTGGATGTGGGGGCGTGGAATGGACCCTGATAACTTCTCCATTCCGTACCTCACAGCTCTGGGGGACCTGCTCGGCACAGGTTTCTTGGCCCTTTGCTTCCACATGCGTTTCTTCTTAGGAGATAAGGACAGCAATGTGGGCAACTGAAAGCACGGATACGCACAAATAATACAACTAAAGCTGGGCTTGCATGAGAAGCAACAGTGCCGATGTTTTGATTGGACCTCCTCAGAAAAGGGCTATTCTTCAGCAGGTCTTTGTTGGAAGTGTACTTGTGTGATGTTTCCTTTGAGGATCTCAAAGATATCAGGGCATTTGACTGTACCCTTCACAGCAGAAGGCTCTCTGGGTCCAGCCCACAGACTACTTATATTTGTTTGTGGCCTTTTAATTGTACAAAAGTATGGTGTTGATTTTGTTTTGGGCAAGTCTTCATTATTTTTCAATGGGGACAGTAGCCTAACTCTTTGAATAATAACATATAGACAGGGAACGCTTAATCACCAAGTGCTATATTTCTCAGTAGAAGCCTAAGATGCAGGAGCTGACAGCAGAATGCTCACAGCTCTCTGGTTGAGTTGATTACAGCTATGTACCATGGGATAAGGCGCACACCAGAGCCTGAATAATTTCCTAATGGGATTTGGAAAACAAATAAGAGTGATTTTTGTGTTATAATCATTGGCAGAAAATGTTGCGGTATCTTAATATGAAGGCTAGAAAAAAATCTTGAACCAGATTCTGCCATGATTGTTACTGTAATACCAAATTGTCATTTTGTTTCATAACTTGATTACAAAATACCCCAAACAATAGTATACTTTTTTTGTTTAAAGTGTAAATAAACAAGCAGACATGTGGATAGAAGCATGTGTAACATGGAGGCACTGGTTGGGAACATGGTGTACTCTGTAGGCACATGTTCTTTACTGTGTGTGAATGCTGAGAGTGCACAGTACTCTACACTGTCACGAGCTGTCCCACCTGAGGACAGCTGTTGTCCCTGGTAACCACCAGAGCATGTGTTCACAAGCACAGCCTATGGATCTGCATTCAAACTTCAATCCTCTGACAAACTTCTGTCAGAGCCAACATAATCTCTATGCAATTTTCTGGTGTGCCTGAGATGGAAGGTTTATTTTCCAGATTGGTCAATATGGCTTCACAAAGTGTTTAGTCTGGGTAATTAAAGCTTTCTGCCACCAGACTGTGTGAGTGTGATACAAAAACATACAGCGACAGTGAGCGAATGTTACAGCCATTGAACAGACTGTACCAAGTACAGGTGTTGGCCCAAAGGCAAAGTCTTAGCAGAACTCTGCATGTGATGCATGGTTATAAATACTTCACTGTGCTGTTTTAAGGGGCCAGCCAAATGCATGTGCAGGGCACATAGTGTGAATGTGCAAAACTTGAAAATGTTCCTGAAATCACAAAATGTAAACAAAAAATTAAGTCATGATTTTCTATTCCGTTCCTTTATTCTTTCCTTTTTGTCTAATCTTTCTAATTGTGTTAAAAGATTTTGTGGAAAAACACTGTTCAGACTCAGACATATATAAGATACAGAATGTACTGTACTATTTCATTTGGACACTAGAGGACGCTGCTGTGACACCAGTCCTCTCCTGTGGGCTCAACTGTTTCAGTCCTCAAAGACAATATAAATACAAGTGTTATATACAAATCTCTATATGGACTCTGTTTGAACTGGGCTCATGTGCACTTCACTCAGTATCTGTTCACTAACTGACCCGGTGCCAGCAGTACGCCTCTACATACATAGTTGTTAATACTTCAATAAGAGGCAAGTCATGCATCGTCTATTTATTTTTGAAAAGCACACAAAGCAATTTGTAAATACTATATATTTATTCTATATATGATGTTGTTTATTTTGACTTTTCCTTTGTCACAGTTTGATTTCTGTTCACATATCTTTTATAGCTATAATGTTTGATAAAGTCAGTGACGCTTTGGAGGTTGCTGTAATAGATTCGCAGAAAGGCTAATGACTAGCACAGTGCCTAATCTTGACACATGCACACTGTTCAAAACTATGGCCTTAACCTGCCAAAGTGGAGCATGAGCTCGGAGCAGGGCTCACCACAGCGTAGCATAGCACTGATTACTAATAGGTGTACAGTGGTTTGATTCTCATGTTATATTGAATGTTGTAATGACAAGATCAAACA